>NW_027185698.1:24302136-24405159 GCF_028583685.1 Petaurus breviceps papuanus | reverse complement strand
CAAAATCTGTCAGTAGAACTGGTTTAAATTTGTGATTACTCTTAATAATAAAAATTTTACTTTAAAAAAATACTAAATTTTAATGGCAAGAATTTATTCTTTTTAAACATATGGTAGCTTCTAAGTGTTCAGAATTTGGGGACAGTTTTCCCCCTTTTTTATGTTACCTCCTAACCTTAAGTTTTTAATTACATTAATACTATTTCTAATAGAGAATCATTTGGTAGGCTCTGTATCTAGACAATGAAGATTTCTTTTTCAAAATGGCATGTTCTAAAAGAACTTAGAAGTGGAGATTAAAGACTAAAGTTTATCTAAGCCTATCAAAGTATTAAAGATAGTTGTTAGTAGCTAACAGTATGAGACAAATAGGTTCAAAGCTTCAATGATAACCCAAGGAATTTTTCTTAGTTTCTAGGAACGCAGAGGCAAGATGTCCTTTTCCAAAAGGAGAGATTTCTTGAAAGGGTCCATCTTGTAAAAACTGAAGTCTTGAGGAAGATAATTTTGAAAATAACATTAAAATATGTGTTTTAGAAAAAAGCAAGCTGAAGGTAATAGAGATTTGCAATTTCCTGCATATTCCTCATTATCTGTTCTACTCTGTATATGGAAGTAATTTTGTTTGGTGTTTATAAAATTCAGAATGAAAAATAAATTAAACTGACCTTTATCTCCCTATCAAATGCTAATATGGGCAAACACAAGGGAGGTTCCATATTTCTATAGTTTATTCCCACTACCTTATGAAGCAATCTAAGCTTCTTGTTCTACTTGGAAAAAACTAGGAAATGATCAAGTATGACAAACCATGTTTAGTTTGTATATTTCAGTTAGACAAGAGGCAAATGAAACACTTAATTTTTTAAGACTAGTCAGCATATAAACATTACCATTTTAGTACTGTAATAGCAAATAAGCATATGCCCAAACCTGACCAGTAGATGACTCGAGTGGAAGGCTGCTAAAGATAGCTGTAGCAACCAAATATATTCATCACTTACTGAGCTTGAAGAAATGTTTGAGGTCTTGAAATCAGCAACAAAATAAGGACAAGAAGCACATACACATTAGTGACAGTTGTCTGTGGTAGGAGAAGAAAAAGTATGATAAAGTAAGATGGGGAAGAGGTTTAGGAGTCAAACTGAGCAAAGAGTTGGCCACTAAGGTAAAAATACTGAGAAAGATTCTGAATCTGCTGCTTTCCCTAAAAATTAGAAAAGGGAAGATGAAGGAAGGCATAATGAAAAAAAAGTCATTAAGAATAAACTCTAAGTTTATAATATGATGAAACCTTTTCATTAGAAAAAAATGTGATTATTCTATGTCTTTGCAGTAGTTTGTGTTTTTAAAAATTGCTCTTATTACCTTTCTTTCGAAAGAGTGCATTTAGATAATTTTCTGCTTGGCATTCAATCTTATCAGTGTTGGACTGGCCCTGAGATGATAGTTCCTCTGTAGGCGTTGACTGTGAAGAACCAAGAGTTGGTGTACAATCCTGGAAAATGAATAATAATGCATGCTCAATAAAATTTTAAAAACATCCTAGAACATCACTACCATGTATACCTCTACATAAAAAGTTATGGAGTATTATTTTCCAATGTATCTATCTGAACACAAATCACATTGGAAGCTGGAAAAATCTGGCATAGAGGAATTAGATCTGGCTGTTGTACCCCAAAGTACCTTATTCTTCAGTAAGACCGGAGATACATTCAGATTGGGACAGAGTTGGGAGAATTAACATATCAATCAATAAATATTTGTACATTTACTGTTGGTCCCATTAACATCACGAGACCTGATTATACCACAGGAAAACAGATTAAGTATTGGAAAGAATTTCTAAGACCATCAAGTACAACCCTCTCATTTGATAATAACTGAGGTCCAGAGAGTTCATTGCCCAAGGGAACCCAAGAATAATGTGGCAGAGCTGGGATACAAACTTGGATTTCTTAACTCTAAATCCAAAATTCTCAAGAAACGCTTCCCTCTCAAATCCTAGAAAATCATGCTAACTTAGGTACGTGACATTTAGGTGTCAAGATTTGCTTTAGAGTGGACAAAACTAAAGTTCAATATACACATAATACGTCCCTAAAAATCTGGGTGGAAATGGACTCATCTTTATCAACCAATGAACAAAAGGAAAGGAAGGTGCAAGTTGACATTTATTGGTCTTGTCATCTCCAAGTATGGCATAATGTCAGACTTCTAAAAAACACTTGTCTTCAATTGTGTAAACAGTTTAGAAATAATGTCACAATATTCAAACTTACACTGACTGCTTCTTTCTGTAGGTTACAAAATGAACATTTTTCATCCATAGACCAGTCAGTCAGCTCTTCTGGTTCACAGTCTTAAGAGGAAAAAAAAAATTCATTAGACTCACTGACTTAAAATGTTCTAAAATATAGATAACTCTGCATACCATCAGTTTACATTAATATAAAATCAGGTACTAGCAGTCTCAAAAACACCCCAAACATTAAACTCCTTGGTTATCTGTCCCACGAACATAGTGAAAGAGTGACAATTTGGACAATAATGGGAGAAGTGTGAATAAACCAATATAATACAATAAAATAATACAAGTTAAAAAGATTTAATGTTATGAAAGTAACTGAAGTAACATCTAAAAACAAGTAAAGCCAAATACAATTTAACTAAATTATCTAAAATAAATTCCACTCAGATTATTGAGACACACAGTACGAAAGGCAAAATTTTAAGAGTTGTGCATGCCTTCATCAGACAATAACTTACCTTTTCTAGAAATTCTATAGATTACTAGTTAGAATTACTCCCAAGAAATTTATGGCATGGATACATTTATACAGTACAGACAGAAACACACTTTGAATAAAGATCCTTTTACTCAGGAACTCCATAAACGCAGGTTCACTGTGCTACAAATCAAATGGCATCTACTACAAGAATAATCTGATAACGGGTTGCCATAAATATATCTTGAGTTTGGAGGATTCAGAAGATTGACCAAATAAAATGATCTGTTGCAATTACTTTTAACTATTTACTATTACCTGAAAAATCATGTCTAATATGTGTAGTTAAAAATCCACTAGTGAGAGTGGATGACAGTTTGTAAAATGCCAAGTATAATCCAAAGAAGCAAATTCCAGACAAATAATTTTCAAAATCATATATAGTACAACTTTGATAGACAACTATCTGGGATAATTTTCAGGGTTTTTATTTGGTATTTTGAGTACTTAATTATGGCTCAATATAATTTACTTTGTATTCCTCCCAGCTCCTCATGAAGTATTTCTTATAGATACAGTTTGTATTTACTCACTTGGGTACATGTTGTTTTCCCACAATAGAATGTAATTCTTCTTGAAGAAGAATCATAGTCCCTGACTCCTGGAAGAGAGTGTTTTGTTTCTGCCTTGATTTCTATTCCCAGCTGAGCGCAACACCTAGTACATACAGTAGGCACCATTAAAAACTACATAAACATGAAACCTATGATCTGAAAAGGAGGTGAGTCAATTTTTGTGTAACAAGATTAAAGAAGAATGGACAGAGCAAATGTTGAACTAATATTCACAAAATATTAATAAGACTTAAAAGGTGACATTTGCTGTGTTGAAGAGATTTTTCTAAGGAAGGATAAGAATGGCACAGGATTTGTAACACTGGAGAAAATACCTACTATCAAGTAGATCATATGTTCAATGAAATATTAAACATGAATTCTAAATGAAGGTAGACTGATTTAACTTGATTAGAGCTATGATAACTCTAGTAAATAAAAAGTAAACCAATAAATTAAATTTTTGAAAGGTGATTTTGCTTAAAAATGTATATGCAATCCCTCATCTCACAACCTTACAGCTATGCTGTTTTGCTTTGGAAAAGTTTTAAAGCAGAAAACATCATACATTCTGAATAAAGATCTCAAAACAGCTGCCATAATTTACATGACTACAGTTTTTGTTTATCTTCCTAAGTTTTGCAAAGACAATGGTAAATGAAAAATACCTGGAATAAATGAGTTTCATTAAATTCCCAGCACCAGCTGACTATAACTCATTAATTTCATTTTGATTTTTTTTTAAAGCAATTGGGGTTAAGTAACTTGCTCAAGGTTACACAGCCAGTTATTTCTGTGTGTGGTGCTAAGTATTTAAGCCCAGATTTGATCCCAGGTCATCCCGACTCTGGGGCTGGTGCTCTTACTCTCTGTGCTACCTGGCCGCCCCAATTTCATTTTGATTTTAAATTAAATATTGAATAGTTATTTTTATCCAATATTTACTGAGGCTATACTGTAATTTCTAAGGCCTATACCTGTAAATGATGGCAGGATGGATCTGTTACATTGGCTTCAACACAAACCTGTTGTAGAACAAGATACCTATCCATATTATTGTCAGCTAATCTGAACCAGAACTGGTTACTTCTGACCAGTTTATTGCACAGCTAGATCTAGGAAACCAATAGAGTATAGTTCAGTGGAACCCTATATATCACATTAGACTAAATAGTATGCTACAGTTGGTGACTGGCCCTTATGAAGCCTATATGTTTGAAGTAAATACTGTTTTCCTTCCTAGTCATAAATTTCCTTTAAAAAAAATTCCTAGTTATAAATTTTCAATTAAATTCTGCAAGCATTTAAGTAAGAACCTACTCAGTACAAAGTACTGCAATCATTAGTGGAGATACAAAGACACAAAGAAAAACTGTCCTTGTCCTAGATGACTTTACATTTGATTGGGAGGAATAAAACATTCACACAGATAAGCTATTATGAGAATTTGAGGAGGAAGAGAATACTAACAATGAGAGTTGGGAGGAGAAAGGAGAATTCTGGAAAGCTTTCCACAAGGAAAGGACTGAGCTGAACTTTAAGGAAGTAAGCTAATGACTCTAAGAGAACTTACTTGAAGTGTACTATGCAACTTGGAAACTAAAGCCCAAAGACTAGTAACCTAGATTCTAATTATTTACATTTAGAAATCTGGGATGATAAGGTTTTGTTCCTGTATAACTGGAATTGTACCAGAAATCTTAATCTGCATGAATAGTTTTGGTTAGGGAATTGTTAAAATATGTTCAGGAAGAAAAGAAATATTCTCGCTCTGTGTCATACCAGGAGAAAGAAATGCAGAGGCTGTTCATTTTACCTAGGTAACAGAACCCTATGTTCAAATCTGACTTCAAATCCAAAAGGTACATATGGTCCTACTGAAGTTTATTCTGTTGGTTTCCTAGATATATCTATGCAACCTTTAATTTAATCAACAAAAAACAGTTCTCGTTCAAATTGGCTAATAATGATATGGATAGTTATTTCTTGTTCTATAGCTGGTTTATGGTGAAACCACTATAGCAGATACATCCTCTCATCATTAACAGGAATGAGCCTTAAAGATTACTGTATAACCTCAGTAATGATTGGACAAAAACACCATTCCTTCTCCTCTATACCCCCACTGCTAAATATCCTGGGTGGCACAGTGAAAGGTAGTATAGCAGCAGGAGTGGTGGATACAGAACTACGAGAAAAGGGTTCAAATCACCCCTCCCTCAATACTATGTGGGCAAGTCACTTAAGCCTGTCTGGCTCTTAGTGTTGTAACTGGTAAATGAGATGATCTTTGAAACTCTGATCCTCCAATTATGTTAATATTTGTCTTCTATTTGTGTGACTATTGGGGTCTGAAAGTTTGAATTTTTTCTAGCACAACTAATTAGCGAACGTTTGTTTCCAATGTACCTTATAAGGTAGAGAAACTGTGAGAGACAGACTAACTATGTATTTGTTAAATATGATTTCCCATTTTTTAAAAGGCAGTTTAGCTGAAAGGTAACATTGGGTCTGTCCTTGGAAATCAGGAAGACCTGGTTCAAGTACTGTCCCTAATGATGTGACAACAGACAAATTTATTTTATTTCATATTTCTCTAGGCAACTCTAACTTGAGGAGGAGTCATCCATCTGCATTGGTGGAAAAGTTTCCTCCACTGCTGAAACACTAGGTTCAATGGCCAAAAAAAGTCAAACAACAAAACCCCGAACCCTGCAGTTAAATTTGGTTACGTATTTGGACTATTTCAATGGCCTCCTAATTGGTCTCCTTGCCTCAAAGCATCACCCTACCTCTATTCTTTCTACACACAAGTGCCAAAGTGATCTGTTCAGACTGATTCCCCAACCAATAAACTCCAATGGCTTCCTACTGCCTCTATAAACTTTTTTTTTCCTTTTAAGACCCTTCACAATTTGGACCCAACCTGTACTTCTAGTTTCATTAATATACTACTTCTTTTCCTGCACTCTATAATTAGCCAAATCACATTTTTCCTCTTTTCCTCACACATGGCATCCTATCTCCCATCTCTGTGCTTTGCCCTAGCCATTCTGTATGCCTAGGATGCACCTCCTCACCTCCATCTCACAGAATCTCTCACTTGAAAAAAATATACAGCTATAATTTTCTGTATGTTGATACCTTTCCTGATCCCCAATTTTCTTGAATTTCTTTTGTATTTCTTTTGTAAACTTGAGTCTGTACATCTTTGCTTCCCCTGATAGAATGTCAGTAAGTCAATAAAGATTTATTAAATGTCTACTGTATGCCAGTCAAGGTGAGCACATCAAGAACTTTGTTTTCTTTGTTATCTCCAGTACCAAGAACACAGTAAGTACTTAATAAATGACTTACTGATTTATTGCAGACAGTAAGCTGGGGTACTAGTTTATTAGGTATTATTTAGTTAAGTAAATGGCCAAAACTGCATAACTGAATAAGCTAAGAGTACTTTAAAAAGTTGTGGTGACTATACATACAATGGACCATTGGATTCTTTCACCAAACTGAGTTTCAACTAATTGATTTTACTTATGGGAATAATGTCAGAACATTGAACATTAGCAGACTTAATGGACAGCAATAATTTTCAGTCCTACTAACAAAACTAACACTATTAATAATTTGTAAAAATGAAATAAAGTTATTAAAAACCTATGGCTAAATATCAAAGTAAACATATGAAAGCCAGAATGCATTGTTCACGCTAGCCAAAGGATCATCTGTGCCCTCATCTGCCTCCACTAGTAAGAAAATAGCATTTCAGAAATCTTAAAGTATTATAAATTAGTACTACTGATGGCTGTTTTTCAATTTGGCTGTGACACTGAAATTTGATATGTCAAATTTAACCTACTGCAAAAACAACATTAAGATTTGGAGTCAGAAAACCCAAGTTTGCTTTCTTTCACAGTGTAACCCAGGACAAATCAGTAAACCTCACTTTTCTTACCCACAAAATGAGAGTTGGAACAATGAATGCCCTTAGCATCCCTTTCCCCAGCCTTTAATCCAAAATCTTATGAAAAATTTAATTGGAAAAAACATAAAAATAGAATACCCAATAGCACATAAAATGAACCCACACTCAAAAACCTCACTATTGTTTCAATGAATTATCAATGATTAACAAATAGTGAAATCACCTAAGGAAACTTCAATCTGGTCTACAAACAAGTAGTTTTTAACAAATTTCTGTGAATTTTCTGGTCACTATCATTCCAATAAAGGTAGTTTCTTATTATAAAGTTATAATAATAAATCAAATAATCCAACTGACTAGAAGTAACTTTATAATAAAGTCATTTGTGCATCTCTTTTTGCTAAAAAAAAAAAAAAATGTGTGTATAAATACATACACACATCCCAGTTATAAACTTAACTCTTTATACTCAATGACTGCAAAATATATTTCACCTAACTATCCACATTACATACAAGTATACAACTAGTCCATAGGATGCATATAATCTTATTGATTTGATACGAGGGAAAAAAGCATTAGATCTAGAGAGCCATAGGACCTGGGTTCAAAATACACATCTCACATGATACCCATGTGACCCAGAGTAAGTAACTTAATTTGAATGGACTTCATATGTAAAATGAAGGTGCTGAATTAGACTCTGAGATCCCTTTTTAGCTATAAAATCTCTGATCCTATGATACATTCATATTAATCAGTATCTCTTAAGCTATTTCCTTTTACTGTGTCTTCATATCAACATGTTAACAGAATCCAAAAATGTATGCCTAGTAAATAGTTTCAAGAACTTCCAAAGATTAAGCTCCAAGTGAATTAAGAGGGGAAAATTGAAGTGGATGGTATAATAAATTTTTCATACCAGTATACAACCTGATCACATGGGCTAGTACTAAGTTTTATTGTTGTATTTTTACTGTTGCAATAAAATGAAAACTGGTTTTGTAACCTGGGTCATAAGACCCAGGTTAAACTCTTGACTTAGACACTTTTTAACTGTAACTGATCCTCAGTTTTCTCAACTTTAAAAGGGAACAATTGCCTATCTACCTTTATGAGATTCTTATAAGGAATGAACATCATAAATTCTAAAGTGTTACTTTATTTCTTATAGTACAAGATTTAAAGAGTATTAATTAAACTTTTCTATCCATTGTTATTCTGTCAACCTGAATAAAAGCTGGTCTTGCTCCCTCCAACACCATAGTTTTATAGCTGAAAACAATTTCATCTATTCTAAAGTTATATGATTTAGTTAATAGGTTAATTCATTTACCTTTAAAATAAAGTAACAAAGTTGAAGATTAATAAGCAGCAGGTGGAAAAGAAAAGCTTATACTACTTTTTTCCTTTATTTGTTATGTAGCTGTTTCATTCATGTCTGAATCCGTCTTGACCCCATTTAGAATTTTCTTGGCCAAGATATTGGAATGGTTTGTTATTTTCTTCTCCAGTTCATTTTAAAGATGAGGAAACTGAGGCAAACAATTAAATGAACTGTCTAGGGTCACAGCTAGTAAACTGTATCTGGGGCCATATCTGAATCCAGATTTTCCTGATTCTAGACTCAATGCTCTATTGTGCTACCTAGTTGTCCCATCTCCTTTATTAGGAAACTTAAAAGATGTAAGAAGACGACCAGGTTAGAGTTATAAGGACAAGTTAACCAGGCTTAATGATCAAAGTTAAGTATATTAACCAAAAAGTCTTTTAAAATCCACCATTAAGTCAAATATATCAAATGACTAAATTGTACTCTTCCCAAAACCCCCAAGTCCCCAAATTTAGGGGAAGAGAAATTTGGTTCTGCAAGTGAGGATCAAGGCACTATTATATGACGGTGAGGAAGATATGGGTAAAACTTCACTCAAAACTTTGCCTGGACTACTGCAAAGCCCTTCTAATTGGTGCCTCTCCCTCTTTAATCTACTTTTCACATAGCTATCAAAGTAACATTTCCAAAGCACGGATCTGACTATGTCATTTTCCTGCTTAAAGAATTCCAGTGACTTTCTCTTGCTTAACATTCCAACCAAAATGGCCTACTTGCTGCTAGTTCCTGGTCTCCATTACCTTGCAGAGGTACCACCATGCTTGGAATGCACTTCTTCCTCTCTGCCCCAGAATCTTTAGCTATCAATCAACAAGCACTTACTAAGCATTTGTATATGTAATACTAGGCATACAGATAAAAATCAGTCCTTACTGATTTACATTCTATCAGGGGACACCTGTGTGTGTATATATAGTTTGTATATCCATGTATGTACAAAATACCTGTGTGTATGCATGTATGTATGTACGTACAGAAGGTCATAGCAAGTTGGAGTTGGGAGAAGGAATTCATAAAGTATTCATCTAAAAGTTGGTACTTGAGTTGGAATTTGAAAGAAATGGGTTTCTAAAAGCAGGAAGGTACCTCCTTTAAGCTCAGCTTAGGGCTATCCTCATCTCCTTCCCAATCACATTTTATTTACTTTTTGCAGTTTGAATTTACTTAAATGCATAAAGGTAGTTTCCCTCAAATAGAATATAAGTTTATCAAGGGACTGTTTCATTTTTGTCTTTGTATTCCCAGTACACAGTAACGAGTACATAGTAATTGATTAATAAAAGTTTGTTAAGTGATTAAAAATACTTTGTGATATCTGGGGGAATTTCTAGGCCTGTGTGTGAGAAGAAGAATTAGGTTAATATTTACTCATAAGGGTTTTTTGAAGCTTTTTTTTAGTTTTTTTTTTTAATTCCAGCATCAAGTTGAAAATTTCTCTTGATAGAAAATGCAAAGGCTCTTTTGATAATCACCCAGATTCTGAGGGAGGGGTCATACTACTTAGAAATGAAAGACAGCCTATAAACAAGAATAAATAAGATGTGGAGAACTGAAATGGGGCAGGGGTGTTTATGAACAGAAAGGATAACTTCTATAACAATAAAGAAAAATCTGTATCTTAGGTTAAAAAGTTAAAACCCAAAAGCACTCTTCAGAGTCGCTGAATCCAGCAACAACTCTTTGTCCCAAGTATTATAGAGAAGTTCTAAACTTAAAACAGATTTTCTTCTAAAAGCTGCTTTGTAAATCCCTTGTTTGGAATCTGTAACACATCTTCCTATGGAAACAATGTTATAAGTGGTGACTAGGTTCCCAAACTTGCCTACAAAAGCCCATTTAATGCAAATGTAACAAATGGTGTACATTAGAAATTAAAAGAATGAAATATTGTTTTAAAGAAATTAGTTTTCCCTCAATGTGAATGCTGGTTCTTGAAAGGAGTTTTACAAGACAAAGAAATATATGATAATATTTGTCAAGTACTTATGAGTTCTTTCTAACAGCATTAGAGGTTGATGGTACTTACGCTTTTATTATGTCCAATTTCACCTCTAAACTTGATGTCTTTTTTTTCTTAATTGAGATATATTATAAATATTACTATTGGTCATAATTAGGGTCTTTCATAATGATAAAAGGGAAGGGAATGAAAGGGGATAATGAGAAAGGAAAAGGACAAAATCAAAGGACTTTGGATGTCCAAGGGTCCTGAAAAATTTCCTAGTTCAACCCCTCTCACTTTACAGGTGAGGAATCTCATTCCAAATTGAGTATTTCCTATACACTATGCCTCCTCATGTGCAAGGTATCAGAAAGCAAAGATAGATGCTTGTATATGGAGAAAGCCTGAGGCAGAATTAATTAAGCTATACTTGGTGAAAGAAATATGTAACAACATAATTAAACTTTGCACCATAACTAAACAAATGAATAATTCAAACCATAAAATGCTGTAAGTCTTCAATCACTCCTCTAAAGTTGCCCTACGTAGGTTTCCTTACTTGTCCAGCTAATTTTACTAATTGTCCTCTTACATGGTGTAATGGGAATGAGAATTTGAAGATCTTCCCTCTCCCTTAAGAGACCTACTAGGGGGGGAGTTTGAACCTCTCCTGCTGTGAAGATAAACTCTGCCCCCTGATAGGCTGAATATAGTCACA
Source organism: Petaurus breviceps papuanus (assembly GCF_028583685.1). Classification (NCBI taxonomy): domain Eukaryota; kingdom Metazoa; phylum Chordata; class Mammalia; order Diprotodontia; family Petauridae; genus Petaurus; species Petaurus breviceps. The sequence continues at coordinate 24,393,835 of NW_027185698.1, read as the reverse complement.
TGGAGCCTGTGGTAGGAGTCTGCTGAGGAGAAGCAGAGCCCACAGAAAGGACCCTGCTAGAGAGACAGACAGTTGGAGATAGCTGGGAACAGAGGAGCTTACGCAATGAGTCAGACAGGCTCATGAGTAAATATTGATCTTGTATTGGTTTGTGGGAAGGCTAAAGCATGTTGTGGCTCTCAGCATTATTTTGGCTTCCAAATATCTTTGGTACTTCGGCTTACTGGTTTTGGGATTCAGTTTCCTGGTGTCTAAATAAATCCTTCAGTTTCATCCTTTATCTGGAGAGTCTGGCATATTTTGCGATCGAACATCATGTGACAGTTATAGTCATGGTCTTTATCGTGATCGTGGGTGCTATAAATATTGCAATGGTGCTACACATGGTCATAATAATAAGAGTGTACACCATTTTTCTGGTACTGGTTTGTTACTGTTATTGATCTACATTATTTCTTAATGTAGTTTACCACAGTTTCTTATATTCCTCATATTTATCAATTTTAATTACATTTTAGTATTGTATCATAAAATGTAATATAGAGAAGCTGTATGGCATAGTGGATGTAGAGCTGACCTTGGGGGTCAAGAAGATCTGGGTTCAAGTTCCAGTTCTGAGATACTTGTTCTGTGACCCTGGGTAAGCCATTTAACTTCTTGTCCCAAGCAATTCCCTAAGATTATATATTACTGAAGGGCTTGCCTCTACCAATGTAGACTGGCTTTTCTTCACCAGAAACCCTCATGGATCAATGAAGTCAAAGGTTCAAACAAACAAAATTTTTTTACATGATATTCATTTCTTACCATATATTCATTCGCTGCCCCTTGTTGGGCATTTCGATTGCCTCCAGGTTTTTTTTTTTTTTGGTGGGGTGGGGAAGGTGTACATTATATATAATGCCAAAGAGAACTTCAGTTTTTATAAATACCACTTTTAGAATATATTCCAAATGATGAAATCACTGAGTTAAATTATATGCTTATTTTAGTATAACTTTTACTGTTTAATGTTTTGTTTTTTTATTGTGAATAAGATACTGGCTGGAAAGCTGGTTTTGATGAACATTAAAAAGGAATAGTCACTAAAGGTAAAGAATATACATGGTAAGAAAAAGACTGGGAAATACATTGCCTGTACTAGAAACCAGCTTTGGGGCTAATGGGTCAGGAATGCTGGTGATGGGCCCTAGAGATGTCTAGAGGAGGCTCATTAGTACCTCACCTGTGACCTTGGGCAAGTCACTTAAACTTAGTGGTACTCAATTTCTTCATCTTCAAAAGAGGGAATAGGACTAGATTGTCTCTGAAGCTCCTTCCACCTTTAGATATGTGATTCTATAAATGCCCAAAGTAGGAGTACTTAAAGTCCTCGTATAAAAACACAACAAAAAAAAAAACCCAGTTTGAAGGCAAATAATCTGCTTACTCAATGGGGTTTAGCCAACCAAACTTTCTGTTATCTACTGCTTGCAGATCCTAACCTACTATTTAGAGAATGAGCCCTAACACCTTAGAACAGTCAAACTCTAACTGCAGTAGACATTAATAGGGAAACATTTCATTTACAACTCCTTTGAATTAACAATACTTTAAAAAATTTTGAAAGATGAGGTCATAAATTAGGATACAATGAAGAATTTATGAATATCCTCTCTGTTGTAGTTGAACATAACATTTCTTTTTACTAAATAAACAAGGCTAAAGATGAAATCTAGTTAAAAAAGTAAAGAACACTTTAAAAAGTAAAGAACGTTAGCTACACCACTAATCTTAAACAATAATAGCATTACCATATCGAATCTTTCTCATGAGAGAAAGAACATAAATAATTCTTTTAATATTCAAGTGAGATGTGGAAAGGAAAATAAAATTTTTAAAATGTTAAAAAACTGAATTTGATATTATATACTGAATTAATTGGGGAGGCAGCAATAGAAAAATTAAGTCGATTTAATTCTCATCTAATGTTCTTTCTACAAAAATAAAGCTTTGAAGATTAATGAAGACTAATTCTTCTGATGCAGAGCATCCTTTTTTTTTAAAAAGACATGATGAGTAGTTATATATGAGGATATGAATTTAGAACTTCTAAAAATTTAGTCCATTATCAATAGAGTTCCATGCCTAGACTTATTTTTCGCCAAAAAAATAAAACTCCCAAAACTAAGAGAGAAAAATCTATCCAGAAATTAAAATTTTCTTGCAGCCAACTCCTTAAAAAAAGTTGACTTAATTTACTCAACATACAACTTAAGAACAAATTTCCATTTGTTTTTTTGTAGAACAGTAGAATGGAAAACAAACCAAAATGGGAATATGATATATGAAAAATAAAAGCCAAAAGAGCATTTATGTTATTTTAGTTAGAAATATTAAAAGAGATAAAGAAAAATTATTACCTTCAAATAAACTGAGGTCTCTTCGTAGCCTTGGTCCATAAAGCCCTTCTAAAATACTTTCAAAACCTATTTTTTTTAAAGAAAAAAAGAGTACATTAACTGCTGGAAATAATTAAAAACAACAACAACAACAACAAAACTACCAAGGATTTTTTAAAATATAGAAACAATAAAATAGCTATAGTTTAGCAAAAACATTATTCTTTTTCTCAGAATTAAATGATGGCCCACTACTCACAATTTACTAAATCATATTATAACCCAGGATACTATTACTGCTTGGCTATCCCAGGGGTTTTTAACCTGTAGTCCACGAACCCCAGGGAGTCTATGAAATTAGATGAGAAAAAAATTACATCTTTATTTTTAGTAACATTTCAGTAAAATTTAGTGTTTCCTTTAATTATTTAAAAAGAATGAGAAGTGGTCCACAGATTTCACCAGAATGCCAAAGGAATCTATGACCTAAAAAAAAAAAGTTAAGAGCCCTCTGGTCTATACGTTGACAAGTCAGAAGAGGCAATTTATTAAAAACAAAACCCCCAAAATTTTCAACTCTATATGTTAAGCTACTGATAAAATATATATAAAACTTTTTTACAATTAATCGAACACATGTACGTCACTACTAAAATTTTTTTTTACAGACATACAATTTTATAGATTCCTTTGTCACAAAGAAGAACAACTGGAAAAATTATGGTGCTACATGCTTTTATCATAAAGCACAGTCACTTTTTGCAAAAAGGTCCTCTAAACCTTAATTATAGAAATCAAAAATAAATTATTTATTTGAATCTTTATTGTGAATTTGGACCCACTTTTATGGAAATTCAAACAAGTTTTCACTTATTCATGGCCATCAAAAGCCTTAGAGCAAAATATCATACTTAAAATGATTGGTTTTAGTAACAATAATCTTAACTTGGGAATTTAACAATTATTCTACTTTTCAACAATGAGGGTTAAAAGTAATATATGTTCTAAAAGCTACTGCACTATGTTAATTTCTGGATATCATAAAAGACGCTGACAAACTTGAGATTTTCCACCCCAGACTGCATTACCATGGACAATGCAAAATATCTAAATCCTTTATTGCATCCTATTCTACTCTTTGTAATTCTAGCATAGTAATTCAGTGGCTCAAGGGTGAGGGATTTGGAACCAATACCTGGGGAGAAGAGAGTTGGTAACAAGAAGAACAGAACTCATAAAGAAAGAAGAATGTTTTAAGTTTATAGATTTTATTAAAAGTTTATGAGCTGGTAAAATTTTGCTATGAATCAAATCATGAGCCAGTAGTAAGGAACAATGAATTAAATTGTGTATTCAAAGAAGGCAGTCAGAATGATGAGGGATCTCCAACAACATATAGAAGAATAACAGAAGGAACTAGGGATGTTTAAGGTGGAAAAGAGAAGACCAAGAGGAAAATAGGATAAGCTATCTACTAACTTCTGGTCAGCTGCCATGAAGGGAGTACCAATGAGTAAGAAAGTTACAAAGGAGGCTGGTTTTAGGTGATTAATTTACAATTTTCTAATACAGGTTGCCCCATAAGTGAGCATTCAAGTAAGGGCTAGATGAGCACATTGTCAAAAAAAAAAAAAAGGGGGGGGGACTTCTGAATTGGGCAGGAGTTTGGCTTACAAATCTACTTTGCTATGACCAATATTCATTAGCAGAGTACCTGAACAGTAAAAAATCATCATATGAAATTCCTTCTGTGATAGCATGGATAAGACAATTTACGTCCTATCATAATACTGGCCCACTGAACTTAATTTCTGACAAATGTTTGATTCTTTTAAGACTAAAAGAGAAAAGACAGAAAAGAGTAATTAGTTGGTTACTCTTAATTTTTCACTAGAATATAAATATTCCTGAAAGTATGGAATGGTTTCCAATTTAATTTTGAAATATAATTAAAAGCCTAATAATATTCTGTAATCAATGAATATGTTATATAAGGAATCTGTAAATTAGCATACCCTTATGTGGGGACAAACACAAGTGAAAAGAAAAAAACAACAACACTAAAAACTGTTTTGTTAAAATTCAAATAAACCCTTTTCCTCATAAAGCTCAAGTTCATAAGGTAGATAAATCCAATCTCAATCAAAGAAATATATACACAACCAACTAAATTATTCAAGCTAATAAAGGAATATGACACAGATCATTAATTTTTTGGTATTCCAGAAGAACCCTGTGTAAGAGCTATGTAACACCATTTGTCTAATTTGTATACGGGTCTATCAGATGTCCTGATATTTAGAAAAACTTCTGTATGGCTTCATCATTTTGTCGTGAGATCTGAGGCAATATAAGCTGAGAACAGGTGGACTAGAGCTTCTTCTAAGTTAAAAACTCCATGCTGCTCTACGTAAGAGGGTAAGAATCATACCATCACCTCAGACTTTAGTGAAACAATATGAGTAGCTCATTCCTTTTGTTTTACAAGTTTTACCATGAACCATAAACAGAAGAATGTCAAACAAAGAATTTCATCTCCATCTGCTTAAATTAGGTTAATAAGAACATGAAAACCAAATTTAACACAGCAAATCCCCTGTGGATAAGAATTATTTCTAATTATCAAATTACACATATATAGGAAAGAATTGATCTAAGATCTTTCAAAACACCCTAAGATGCCTCTATTTCTTGTCTTCTATACCTATATTGTTAAGTCCTGGGTGATTCTGCTAGTTTCATTCCTTTCATATAAGATATCTCCAATAGGCCAAACCACACCCATTACTTATTGCAAAATTCAGCTCAAAACTTATGTCCTTCAAGGTGTCTTTTATGACCAATCCTACTCTGACTACTTCTATCACAATCCCATTGTACTTATGCATATAGGCTTTAAAAATACACAAACAAACCAGAATCCTTACCTCTCCCCATATAAACAAGAATATGTTGGCTATAGCAAGAAGGAGAAAAGGGATTGTAATAATGATGATTTTGGGTTAATTCAAAGTGATATTAACAGTTCAATATTATACTACATATGGATCATGGTGGGGGAAGGGGAGAAGTGAGAGGGAGAGGCAAAGTGAAAGAACTTTGGCCCAAACAAAGTAATTATAAAAATACAACTTTGAGATAGTCTATGAAGGAAGATGACAATGCCAGCACCTCACATTTAAAAATCACTTTAAAGTTTGCAAAGCACTTAGCACATATTACTTCTACTGGTCCTTACAGCAACCCTGTTAGGTGGATGCTATTACTACCCTAATTTTAAAGATAATGAAACTGAGGGTGAAAGAGGTTAAGTGACTTGCCTAGGGTCACACAGCTACTAAATGTCTGAGGTAGAACTTAAACCCAGATCTTCCTTACTCCAAATTCAATGTTTTATTCACTATACCATACTAATAACTTAGCTAGCTACCTATGGGAAAAGAACATAGGATGAAGGAATCATAGGCTCACAAATTTAGAATGGGTAGCTAAGTTTAGTTCATTTGGCCCAATACCTTCATTTTACAGATGAGGAAACTGGAGTTGTGAAAGGCTCAATGATTTACATTCATACATGAAAATAAACAGTATAGTCAAAATTTGAACTCAGGTCCTTCTCTTGTCATTTTTCCTTTGACTTTTACCACATGGCAGAGATGGATAATTTGGGAATAAGATGGTAAGATAAAAATCTAGGAACTTTAACCTATTTACTCATTATTCAAAGAGCAGAGGTTGCCTCTGTATATTCAACTTATGGAGATAACAGATCTGAGCAAAGAGAAAAAATAATAATTCAAAACATTAATTCTGCTTTTTATCAGTGACAAGTTAAAGTTCCAAATATGCTTATCAAATGACAAGAAGTTAAGACACACAGATAACATCAGATTACGGTCATGATTCAAAATGACCTCAACAAACCAAGATACTGGTATGAATCTAATAAAATGAAATTTAATAAGGATGAATGTAAAGTTTTCACTTAGGTTAAAAAAAAGTCAATTTCACAAGTACAAAGTAATAGCTAGATAAGAAGTCTATCTAAAACATATCTGAGGGTTTCAGTAGTTTGAAATGGGAGGCAAAGCCTCTAAAATAAGATGATAGTTCCCACTACACAAACGCCCTGGCCACACATTTGTGGTACTGTGTTCAATTCTGGGCTCTACATTTTAGGAACTGGCCAACAGAAGGAAACCAGGAGAGTGAAAGTTCTTGAGTTACGCCACATAGGGATCAGGTGATGGAACTACAGATGTTTAGACTAGAGAAAAGAAGACTTAATGGGAATATAACTGGCCCTCAAGTATTTCAAAGGCTTACAAGTAAGGCATTAGATTTGCCCGCTGAAGGTGACAATTTTAAGAGTAATCAGAGATCAGTATTTAAGATTCAAAAGGGAAGATAATAAGAAAATGGTGTAATGTTAATAGGATAGAAGATCTTTCCTACCCATTAAAAGACCTTACATGGAGCCCATTGAGGGAAGCTTGCTTGTACACACCTTTTGCTAATTTCTAATTAGGTACTGAGTCAGTATTGAGATCCTTCTGGCTCTGAGAAGTGTATATATAATCCGAGTTGGTATTCTCCTTTAAGGGCTCATTTATGAGAAGGATCTTGTGATTTCCTCATAGAGATTCTGAGTGGCCATATATTCAGAGATCCCTGACTGCTCAGATGTAAAGGCTCTCTCAATCCAGGGATGTATGTAAAATGTAGATTTGATTCAGGAAGTCAGAGCCCTGTCTGTTAGTCTTTATTTTTCTTAAGTTCAGGGTGCTGACTTTTCCCTTGAACTAGTGAATTTAGTTAAAAAAGATTGTTAACCCCTTAAACAGCTAGCTTTCCTAGTAAAGCAGATCTAAGAACTTGTGATAGTAGACATCCTGGGTATGCCACTGTGGTTGCTGCTACAAAAGGCAAAAATCACAAATGGAATTATTTTGCCTCTCTTCCCCCAAGGGTGAATGGGCAGACTGACAGGAGAGGCAGGAGAAAGAGGGGTAAAGGGAGAGAAGGGAAAGAGAAAAAGAAAGGTGAAGTAGAAGAAGGGAAATAAAAATAGAGAGGGGAAAGAAGAAAAGGGTGGACACAAGGGGAGGGAATGAGAGAGGAAGAGGGGTAAGAGGGAATATTCTAATAACTGGAGTTAACAAAAGCAGAGTGAGTTCCTTTGGTTCCCCTTTATTGGAAGTCTTTGAGCAAAGATTTGACAGTATAATAACCTCACAAGCATACTGAAAAGAGAACAAATATTTAAACATGAATTGGGCTAAATAGCCATTCAGTTTTATTTCAACCATAAAATTCTGTGACTGTGACAAACTACATCCTTGAATACTAAGAAAACTAGTGGCTATGACTGCCGATAAAAATCATAAAAAGAAACTTTCAAAAAGAACAATATGGCTGTGAAGACTCTTCTCAATTAGATTCTCTGCAGAACTATAGCATATACGACACAAAAACATGCCCTCCCAAAGTTTTTTGTTAAACAAAGAGTATGTCCTTGAAATCTGGCAGTATAACTCTGATATGAATTATTAAAGGGTCAGTTTGCTAGCATTCAGAAAAGGAAGCTGTGATAACTAAGAAATATGCATGGGTTTACTAGGAAAAGGTTGTTGTGGTCCATAACACTGGTGAAACGGGCAAGGGAAGGAATTAACCTAGATGCCTCTCATCCTGCACTGGTCCCCTTCAGTCACAGCAAGAAAGACCAGTAGATATCCCCAGCCTCCTGAGCTAAAAGATTGCTATACACCTTCTGCTGGTTCCACTATTCCAGGATTTTTCCTGGGGCAATATTCTCTAAGTTTTTCAAGGTCAATAAGGGGGAATGAGAACACTTAAGTTTTACTCAGCTATCTTGGCTCCTGGAAGTTCAAGCAGGTAACTTTTAAACATTTAGTCTGTGGGCTGATAGCCGCAGGAGTAGCTGATGCCTCTGCCCGCAGACCCTGCACTTGTCTCTCACTCAGCTCCAACACACCCCCATACTGCACTGAGGTTTGGGAATTGTCACTGCCACAGGTAATTCAGTTCACCAGGGCCCACTCCCGCTCCCCTATGGCTGAGTATGTGCTGGTGCAGCCCACATGCTCTGTGCTCCCCTTGCCCAGTGCAACAAATCTTTCCCGACCTTCCACGTTGTCCTGGGCTGGAAATCTGCCACACTCGGTCTCCTAGTGGATTGCATCACTCTAAAATTTGTTCAGATTTACCTTGTAGAAGTACCTGAAGGAATTTGTGGAAGAATTCAGGTGAGTCCCTGCTTTCACTCCACCATTTTGGCTCCACCCCTGCACTTTACTTTTCAATTATGTGACTTGGATAAAGATGATAAAGTTTCAGAGATGAATTACTACAAGTACTACACATGACAGAGTGAATATTTTAGATGAGCAGCTAAGCAGTAGTGAAGAATCCAAGAGGTTGACCAATACGGAGATGGTGACATATCCTTCACAGAGTTTGTCAAAGTTTTAGAAAAAAGTATATGTAGAACAGAAAATGAGCATTTGATTTCTATACTAATAGACTGGGACCAAAATGTTCCCAACTAACTAGGATTTAAGAAGTGGAACTTCAGTTTTTCTTCCCTCTCTTTTTAGAGGTCTTTGCTATTATTGCATGTCAATGCTCGATATGTTCTACTAGCACAAAACTAACTGATACTAGTAGAGGGGTCCTAAAGAATGATACACCTACTCCTCTCGTTCTTTTCCATTTTCCTTCCACAGTTCTCCAACTATCAAATATTACCTTTCTCTTCTGTGCTGCTGAGAGTTACAAAATCTATCAATCTGAAAAAGGGAAGGAGTCAGCAAAATTCCTTCATCAGATGAGGACTCCCATGCTTTTCCTTCCCCTTAGCTAGGCCTATTATACTCTGACATCTCTGATTCATCAGGCTTTATAAGGTCAGTGAGGTGGTTTGTTTTTAACTAACTTGTACCTTTAACTAGGACTCTAGGATGTTTCCTTCCCACTAAATTTTTGGTAACCAACACTTTCCAGGAGAATGTGACCATCCTTGGGTCCTTACATTGAGGTATAGGGAAGGACTACAGGACAGAGGCATCCTTCCTGAAAGCTAGTGGTCAGGGTGAGATACTAGTAGAGGGTCAGACAGTCTTCTATGTCAACTTAACTATCATTTTTGACTCACTACACACAAATACTCTTGTTAATACAGTATTTACCCTTTAGAAACTAGACTTCTACCTAAAAGCATGTTTAATTTCTGGGCTCTATTATTACTGGGATGGCTCCTCTAGCAATATGTGAGATTTCATAAAACTCCTTGAAAAGGGAAGTTTTGTGTTTTTTAAGATTCCCTATACTGACACCTGCAGCATGGTTCAGAAATTTTGGATTTAAAAATATTCAAGCAGACAATTAAAGAAGAACCTAATTTATTTTAGAACAAGAGATTTTAACATTGACCTCTACATCTTGAAATTCTTTTTTAAATTGACACTTGTAAATGTTTCTGCTGAGATTCATAATGAACTAATGTTATATTCCAAAAGAAATTAAAGTTTTGCAAAGTTAGTCTCCTGGGTAATTAGCTTCCTAACTCCTCATGTATACTACTGTTGACTCTTTGGGAACAAGTCTGACTCCGAGCATATCCTGGGGTGGTTTTGTAGGCTTTTGGAAAAGACAGAGTAACTTCTCAGCCAAAGTCAGCTTAATTAAGATATTCATGAATCAGGCTGTACTGTGTTAACTGTTGTATGAGTTATACATTTCTGTATGTGCCCTAGACTGGCTTTTCCTGGCGTCATTGTTTGCTTATTTATAACAGAAGACTATGTGAAGTGTGAAAGTGATTCTTTGGGAAGGTGCTGTGGTAACCTATTCTAAATCAGAGCACTATATGAAAAACTGGGCTAGTGAATCCGGGTCTATAAATGCAAACTGCTTACTGCTCTCACATGATATAATATAGGAAATGTATAAAAGGAAGGAAGTATTGGTAATGATCTGGTAGAGAGGAGGTGTCAGGACTTACATATTTAAAAAGCTCTTAAGGAAAAAATATATCTTTCCCCATCAGCAGTGTAGCAAACAATCAATTTTATTATTTGATCTATCAATAAATATTTGTGATTAAAATGTGAAAAGCTAGTGAAGATTACAATTATTCATTCCTTCTTATTCTATGCAATTCTTGTCAACGTCCTCTCATAAATGTCCAATGGAGGATCAATTCAATTTGCCAGTAGGCAAATTTTCATATTCTATGGATTTTCAGTAGAGCACTGAGAACCATTTATTTTCTCTTGCTTTCTTACATGATCCAATTTGTCTCCTTTTGTGACCACATATTTACCACTGCATTAACAAAAATGTGTCTAGAATTAAGGAGATTATAATCCAGCTGTACTACACCTAACAGCTGGATATTTGGAATATGTTCATTTCTAGGAAGAATTTTGACAAAATTAATCCAGATAAGGGCAATCAATGCTATAAGATGATTGGTGAATTACCTGGGTTTACATTCAGCCTAAAGAGGAAAAGATTTAAGAAAAGGGAAGAGTTCATAAAAACTGTCTTCAAATTATGCAGAAAAGTAACTAGATTTGTTTTATTTGGCCTCCAAAGGAAAGTGTAGGAATAATAGGTTAAAGTTGTAGAAAGAAAATTTAAGCTTGCTATAATAAAACACTTAATTGCAACTATCCAAAAGTGGGGAACTGGCTGCCCTTGAGAAGTGGTGACTATCTCCTGTTTCCAATGCTTTTTATACTGGCTTTACATTCTCCATTCCTGAAATGTTCTCTATCCTTACCTCTGCACCTCCTAGTTTTCCTGGCTTCCTTTAAGACTTACCTCAAATTGAATCTTCTAGAAGAGGCCTCTCCTGGTCCTCACAGATGTTGAGGCCTTCCCCTATGGCATTACCTCAAATATACACTATATCTTGTATGAACCTATTTATTTATATAGTTTCCTCCATTCGAATGTAAGCTCTTTGAGGTCAAGAGCTATTTTTTACTTTCTTTGTATTCCCATCAGTTAGCATAGTGCCTGGCATACAAACATGTAATAAATGCTTGTTTACTTGACTAGGTGAGATGTCTATTGTTGGGAATTTTCAGGCAATGAATGAATGACCACTTGCTAGGGGCATTGTAGATGGGATACCAGTTCAGCAATATGTTAGAGTAGGTTACATCTTTGAGTTCCCTTCCAACTCCAAGATTCTGAGATTTTTTTTTTCTCAAATATTCAAAGGGCTGCTTCATACAAAAGCAAATAACCATCCTATGTGCTTCGAGTGGAGAGACTGGTACCAATGTTTACAAATTTAGAGGGAAGTTGATTTTGGCTGAAAATAAGTAGAGCTGTCTAAAAATAGATTGTGTAACTATTTATCAAGGATCTTGTAGAAGGGATTCATGATTCAAGTAAAGGTTGCACAAAAATCCCATCTATTCATAATTTGAAAACATGTACATATATGTATATACGTATAGATATGAATATGTGTAGGTATGTAGATATAAAAGTATACATATGTGGTCAAGGTCATATAAACTACTTTCTCTTATTTCAAATGTTTCTAACACTCATGATTCAATCTGTGCAGTTATTCCCCCTTCACTGACAAATTCTAATCTTTCCATAACTTAATAAATAAGTCAGGCAACATAATAGGGAAAATAATTCATCTCTTGGTAGTTAAACTTCTTGTGATGGGTCTCCCTATGGGAAGTCAGTATGACCTCAGAAGCAGCCTATCAAATGCCCAATTTTTGAAACCTTTTTAAAATGTGCATCTCGCTGACAAAGCCTTCCAAGAGATCATTCTTAAGAAGTTACAGAAATAGAACTGTAATAAGGTTTGTTCTGTCTTGCTTTCCTATGACCATGAACTGAATAATAAAAAGTTGATATGGACTATAATTTAAATTAGGCAAACAGTTATGACTAAACCGCACTTCCTTATACCATGGTCAGATTTTTGTTCCATTAATTTAGCAATAAGCCACAAATATTTCATGCATTTTGTAGCTATCTTGAAAGGTACTTTCTATTATTGCCTCTTGGATATTATTGTTACGCACAAGTATAATTGATTTTACATATATTATTGATTTTATAGCCTACAACTTCGCCAACGCTAGTAAATATTTCAGTATCTTTGCCAATTCTCTAGGACTTTATAAGTTAACTATTAAGTGATCAGCAAAAGTGTTTTTTAGAAATCTTTTCCTTACCCATTTTTATTCTATTGTCTTACTGATATTGAAAACATTTCTAGTATTATATCAAATAAAACAAAAGAGCTAATGTCTTTGCTTTACTCCAATATTTACAGAGTAAGCTTATTGACTATTTCCTTGGTGGAGATTATTATGTACTACTACACTGCTAAACTGATAGTTTACAACAGATTTTACTTTGATTTTCTCAACGGGCATTTTAAAAAAATGTGCTATACTTAAAAAAAATTCCAATTAAGTTTTTTTTTAATTCTGAACTTAAAAACCAAATAAGATGAGCATTTCCAAATACAAAGCATACCAAAAAAATATTAAACTGAAAGTAGTCATGAAGGTACATCACAAATACCTCCATTAAAGTATATGAAAATTCTACACATTATTTTCAAAGCTGTTTCGCTGATGTTTGTTATTAAGCTTTCTTCTGTTCTCTTTTGAGCTGTTTGCAAAGTTTTGATAACCCATTCACTTTTTTTTTAAATTTCAGTAATCGTTTTGATGTTTTCATACACTCGCCCTCCTCTCCTCCCCTCCCCCAGCCCCCATCAGGAATTGAAAACTGAAAACTTTTATAATCAAGTATATACAGTCAGGCAAAACAAATTTCTGTATTGGATATGTCTAAAAACATGCCCCATCACCTAGAATCTATCACATGTTTTTCAGAAGAGGGGTAGTGTATTTCATTATTGGTCCTCTAGAATTATGGCTGTTTACTACATTAACCAGAGCTCCTAAGTCATTCACAACTGTTTTTCTTTGCAACATTGTTACTGAACAAACTTCTCTGGGTTCTGCTCATTTCATTTAAGTCTTACTAGGTTTCCGAAATCAGCCCGTTGTCATTTTTTTTAGTGGTATAACATTCCATTGTATTCACAAGCTATAAAAATTTTAGCAATTCTCCAATTGGTGAGCACTCCCCCACTAACTGTCCAGTTCTTTTGACACTAGATAAAGAGCTACTACAAATAATTTTTGCATAAGAAGGCCCTATCTTTGATTTATTTGGGGTATAGGCCTAGACTAGCTTAATAGTGTTATCAGAGAGTATACAAAGTGTATTAGACCTCTTAGGTCTAATTCCAAACTGCTTTCCATAGAGCCTGGACCAACTGACAATTATACCAACACTATTTACCTGTTTTCCAACAATTATCATTTTCCTTTAGCTACTACCTTTTTGGGGGACCAATATAATGAAAGAGTTTGAGTTAAAGAGCTGATTTAATTTGCATTCTCTAAGTGATTTGGAGTGCAAATGCAAATGAAAATTTATTGACTTCTTCACTTAACTGATGCTTCATATCCTTAAACCATCTACCCATTGGAGAATGGTTCTTGTTCTCATACATCTGAATCACTTCCTTATATAGCTTAGAAATGAGACCTTGAATAGAAAATTTACTGCAAAGATCCTCCCCCTCCCATTAAGTGTATACCTTTTAATCTTTACTGCATTATTTTTCTTGATACATTTTAATTTTATGTAATCAAAACTGCCCATTTTATCTTCAGTGATCCTATCCCTTGTTTGGTCAGGAACTCTTCCCCTATCCAAATATGTAATAGGTACTTCCTTCCTTGCTCCTCTAATATATTATGTCAAAATCATTTATATAAGTTCTACCAGATGCTTTTAAGCTTTCTAAGAAGATTTTGTCAAATACTGAATTCTTGCTCCAAAGACTGTTTATCAAACACTATACTTGTTTGCTTCTGTATGCTACATACCTAATCTGTTCCACTTACATGGTTTTTAAAACTAGTACTAAAACCTTTCGATGACTAATACTGTGTAGTATGGTTTCCCATTCCACTCCCCACCCCCTTTCTATTTCTCTTGATATTCTTGAGATTTTGTTCTTCCAAATGAATTGCTTCCCTCTCCCCCAATTCTATACAGTATTTTGGCAGTTCAGTTATTTATTTTAGAAGGATCCACATTATCCTCTGGAACTGTGGCACTGAGTAATTTAGGTAGTCACTTTTATTATACTGGAACAGATCAAACCTGAGTAATCAGTTCTTCCTTTACTTCTGTAAATGAAGCTTCATAGTTATATTCACATAATTCTTTGCTAAATTCTGATAAGTAGACTTTTAAATGTTTTATGTATTCTGTAGTTATTTTAAATGTCAATTGTTTCCTGCTGGGCTTCATTAATAATATACAAAAAGGTTTAAAATTTGTGTGGGTTTATTTTCTGATCTGCTACTTTACTGAAATTATTGTTTCAATTAATTGTAAGCTGACTCTCAAAACTTCTCAAAGTAGACCATATTGGCCCCCCCCCCAAAAAAAACCAAACCAAAAAAAAAACCCCTAATTGTTTTCCCCTTTTGCCTAGGCTTATTTCCTCATTTTTTTTTTTTTTTTTGGTCTCATTACTATGGTCAGTCAAACAAAAGTAGTACATTTAGTAGACATCCTTGCTTAGCCTCTGATCTTACTGGAAAGGCCTCTAATTTATCTCCATTACATATAATGATGGCTGTTGATTCTAGCTAGTCACTACTCACTATATTAAGGAAAAGCACATTTATTTCTATGCTTTTTAACATTTTAAATTGAAAATGGCATTCTATTTTGTCAAAAGCCTTTTTAATATTCAATAGGTATATTGATTTATAATTTGCCTTGTTTTGACTTTCCCTTGGTTTAGATATCAAATTCATATTTACCATGCAGGGATTTGGTAAGTTGCCCCCTTTTTCTCTTTTTGCAAACAATATACAGTCAATTCTGTTATAATGTATGTTTCAAAAATACAAACTTGTTCCAATATGATTGATATATCTAGGGAAATTTTAATTCTAATTTCAAGTTTGTTTTTACATGATTTCTTCTGTAAGAAACGGTGAGAACTGAGAAAATGGAATTCACAATAACTCATAAGAAGCAACCCATCCTATACCTGTTTCCACAAGAAAACTTCAGACCTTTGTCAAGGTAAAATGCCATATTTATTATATATTTTCTAGTACAGAAGAAGCTGTGGGTAGAGAAGGGTTGGTCCAAACCACTACCATAACCATCCTTTCCACCATGGTCTCCAGCCTGAGGCCCAACTTGTGCAAACTTTGGTAGCCTGATCCAGAGGGAATCAAGGACACAAGCCAAATAGCAGCCTAAAGCTGTAGGTGCCATCATTATTTATTGTACTATTTACATATTTCGTAACCACTAAACATATGTGAAATTGTGTCACTGTTTTTATTAGGTTCCTACCTTTTTAATATGTCACTGATTATTTTTTTTAAGACCCTAACCCTATTTCCCCCATAAGCTCTGTGGTTTTTTTATAGTACAATTTTGCACAGTGCATTGTTTTTTAAGGGTGCATGTTATGCTATTGCAGAACTGTGATATCTGAATTAATTGTTCTCTGAATGATAGAATTAGTTTAAAAAGCCGTATGTCCTTGAAGTTTTTCTCCTTTGGAAATTCATTTATGGCTTGTTCAATTCCCTTTCCACGCAACCCTGCCCTGTCCCCCTCCCCCAGTTTGAGTTAAATTCTCTATTTCACATTCTGTTAATTTGGGGATTTTATATTTTTGCAAATGTTCATCCACTTAATTTAATTATTAGTTTAATTAGTATAAATTGGATAAATTTTCCCAATTTTTTCTTTATCTCTTTGTTATGAATTCCCCATTTTCATTTTTGACAGTGACAACTTTGTTTTCCTCTTTTTATTAGACAAGGTAACAGTTTTTTTACATGTTTATTTTTTTTAAACTCAGCTTTGTAAAACAATTTGTAAAACATTTTGATTGTCATCCCTTCCTTCATTATTAGAATTTCTCTTTTAATTGTTTCTAGTTGCATTTATCCATCTTCTCTCAATTTCTTCCCCTCCCCCTATAAAGTGTTTTGAGGTATAAATTTTCACCTAAGGACTGCTTTGGCTGAATTCCCAAAATTCTACTATGTTGTCATTATCTTTGATCAAAGCATCACTTGATCCTATGGTTTGTTCTTTGACCCACCAATTTTTTTTTTAAAGTAAGTTACTCTAATTTTTATTGATATTTTTTTTTAACACCATACTTTTCTTCCATAATCCCTCCCTCTTCCCCTCCCCAAGAGTCATGCTATATAACAAATGGTATTTCTAAAGGCAAAAGAAGAAAAAAGGTGTGTGTATGGCGGGGGGAAGGGAAATGCTGATTAATAGATATTTTATAAAAAGTCTGAAAAATATGTGCAATGTGCAACACGTGAGCCTCCTACTTCTCTAGGTAATTTTAATCAGTAGCCTGTTGAATATGATTTTTACTGTGTTGTGGTTAGTAAAGGATATGCTAGATATTTTTCTGAATTTGTTTTTCAGATTTTAAAGCCCTAACACATGGTCAATTTTTGTAAATGTGCCTTTCAGTCTTGAACTTTACATATGTTACTTTCTAGTCCATTTGGAAATCACTCAAGATCTTTCGTATTTAACTTTTCTAAAATTCTATTCAGGTCCATTTTTAATCTCTGTTGTTTATCAGTTTGTAGATCTATCTAGGTCTGAAGGTACCCACTGAAGTCCTCAATCATTATAGTTTTACTATCTATTTCTTTCTAAAAATGCTTTAACTTTTCTTTTAAGTATTTGGATATTATGCCATTCATGTATGTATAATAAGAAATGATAAGTAATTAAGTATGATGCAGTTTTTCTCTTTATATCTTTTGATGTCCTCTGTCTTTATTCTTGCCTCATCTGATTATCATGATTGCTATTCTGGCTTTTTTTCCCCTTTAAATTCACCTGAAGCATAATCTGTTTTACTCTGGTACCTTTACCTTTTTAAACTTTGGGTAAATTTTTCTTTTTTTTGTTACCTCCATTCTTTTAAGAAGGTGCTAAATGATCTATAATTCAGAAATTCGCTCCAACTCCCTAGAACCTCTTCTATTCCCCTAGCCCAGACTCCAATCACAAATTTTGACTTTTTTTTTCCTTTTAAAACCTACTTCATGATTCAACCCAATGAAATGGAAGTTTGTTTTAACAGTAACCCCAAATCCATCCTAAAATCTACCATTCTCCCTTTTATAACCCTTCAGGCCTCTCCTTTTCCCCTCTTGAGTTGAATGTATTTGTGTGTGTGTATGTTTCATTCCTTTTCCCCCATGCTTATTTTCTTTTTTCTCTCTTCTTTAAATCATCAAAATCTAAAAAAGATCCCAAGATCCTCTTCTCTTTTTTGACTGCCGCTACGACTCTTGATGACAGTAGGGATTCTGAGAGGATACTAGTTTTCTTTTTTCTTCCTTTAAGCATGCATCTACACACTTAATTCTTTTGTAGTACCTTCCAAAGGTGAATTTTTTTGTTGGTGTTTCTAATTCCTGTGTTCACATTTAAAAATTTCTACTTAAGCTCTCATCTTTTCATCAGAAATGCTTGAAGTCATCTTTTTAATTAAAGATCTTTTTTTTCAATGACTATACTCCGTTTTTTCAGGTATGTAATTCTTTGTTCTAAATCCTATCTTTTGCCTCTTGGAATGTCATATTCATAGCTCTCTCTAACTTTGTGGAAGTAGCTTTCTAATCTTATGTGGTCCTAACTGGTTCCTTTGGTATTTGAACTCTTTCTGGCTGCTTGCTGTATTTTTTCTTTGACCTGAAATCTCTGAATTTTCACAATGAAATGACTGGGACTTTTCTTCTGTGGGTTTCTTTCAGGAGATAACAGGTGTGGATACTTTTAAATTTTTAAATCCTAGCAGGTATGTCACCTTATGGACAAGCTGTGTTTTTGAGGGTGTGCTTGTAGATGATATGGAGTTAACTCTCTTCTGGGTATATGTCTTCAGAGTCCTTGGATACAAGTGTCAGTGGCAGGTTCTCCACAATCTTGGAAGGGAACGGTGAAGCCTTATTTGATGTTAATCTGTATAGTCTAGGGTCTGTGGCACTCCTTGCTGCAGGTACAGCTTGGGCCCCTGCCTATTCCCTAAGGTTTCTGCTCACATCTTCTTTACTGGACCATATACCCATTGTTCACAGACCTCTAGCTGTATTCCTGTGCTGACTTTGGCTGGAAAAAGGTACATCCTCCCCCCTCACCCCTTTTAGTTTCTCCTTCAATCTTCCACTTCCATTTAGGATCTTTGTGAGCGAGATTTGGATTAGACTGCTTCCTCTCACTTGGCTATCTAATCAGGTCCTATTGGGACCTTCTTTAGGACAAAAATGAAGTCTTCTCTCGTGTAGACTCACAGCATCTAATACAGTATCCTTCACATAACAATAAATGTATCAGTAATCAGAATAATATTCACCCAGACATTCCTGTTTAGACTACCTATCTCCTAAATCTCTTTCTTCCTAAACCTGAATTTATTTTCTGATTAACCTATACAATTAAAATAATGGTAGGGAGGAGAGAGGGAGTGAATCTTCAAGAATAAAAAAAAAAAAGCCAAAAGTCAGGGCAGCTAGGTGGTGCAGTGAATAGAGCACCGACCCTTAAGTCAGGAGGACCTGAGTTCAAATCCAACCTCAGATGCTTAATACAAAACTAGCTGTGTGACCTTGGACAAGTCACTTAACCCCAACTGCCCTACCTTTCCCTCTCCAAAAAAACAAACAAAAAAAAATTTAGGGGCAGCCAGGTGGCGCAATAAGAGCCCTGGCCCCAGGGTGGGGAGACCTGGGATCAGTTTCCGGCCTCAGATACTTAACACCCACACAAAACACCTGGCCGTGTAACCTTGAGCAAGTTACTTAACCCCAATTGCTTAGGGGCAGCCAGGTGGCACAGCAGGCCCCAGTGTTGGGAGACCTGGGATCGGTTCCGGCCTCAGATACTTGGCACCCAGAAAAATAACTGGCCATGTAAACCTTGAGCACTAAGTTACTTAACCCTGACTGCTTTAAAAAAAAAAAAAAAGGCCAAAAATCCAAGAAAAGTTGGTAAGAATTAGTTGTGTACTTATTTTGAATGCTGGTAAGTGACTGAACAAAAGTACTATTCTCTTTATGACACGGAAGTGTAACCTTGAGTTTTCAGTAAAGTAACAACAAGCTCTGGTGAGGTCTTACTAACTTAAGAAAATAATTACTATGTATTTTGTGATGATATGTTATCCAAGCACCAGTCATCACTCATGCAGGTGGCCTATGAATTTCTTACCCATAGCTACTCACAAATGCAATTTGCTAAGATGTAAAAGGAACAATATGCACTGGTGGAAGAAAAAAATAAAAAGAGATGTTGTATAACCTCGAAATTAATTTGGAAATCACTCAACAATTGTACTGAAGTTTGAAGTAGCATTTCTAGCATTAATAACACCTATTCTATACATAAAAATGGCTGGTTGCATATTATCTTCCTACCCAGTTTCCATCATGCTAGAAAACTGAGTTTCACTGGTCTAATTATATTATCACAGGGAACTCTGAATGAAACAATTTCCGTACCACCATTCTTCCTCCTTGGGGAACACAGACTAATGATTTAAAAGGAATCCCCAGATTATCATCTACTCCAGCATAATACATATCTGAAAAAGTCTCCCCTCTACAATATCTACTTTACTAGCTTTGTGAATTGGACATTTTGCTTCTATGAAATTCAGTTTCCTCATCTATAAATGGAAGGG
Organism: Petaurus breviceps papuanus; assembly: GCF_028583685.1. NCBI lineage: Eukaryota > Metazoa > Chordata > Mammalia > Diprotodontia > Petauridae > Petaurus > Petaurus breviceps. The sequence continues at coordinate 24,373,594 of NW_027185698.1, read as the reverse complement.
TTGGACTAGATGATCTATAAGTGCTCATCTAGCTTCTCACATACTTCCAGTGACAGATTGAAGGACACTTCCTAAAGGAGTCCATATTGCTTTGGAGATAATTATAAATGCTATGAAGTTTTTCTTTAAGTTGGGCTAAATTCTTTCCACATTTATACATGTCACTCAACTCCATTTTTGGAGGCCAAGCAGAAAAACTGTAATTCACTTTCCACATGTCATCCCTCCAAATAATATCCCACGGCTCTCTTGTCTATTAAAGATTAAAAGCCCAAATCCCTTCAAACAATTCACATTTGACAGTTTCAAAATCCTCTGTTTCCAAAGTGTTCTGGACCTACAGAGTGTATTTATGTCCCTCCTAAAATGTTTTAAGGACTATAACTACTGATGTGGTCTTATCAGAGTAGAGTACAGAAAGACCATTTACCCCTATCATTCTAAATACATGACACAATGATATAATGTAAGAGGTGGGGGGAACATCAGTAGCACCTAGTTCAACTAATCACAAAAGGAATCTCCTTATAAACTACCTATCAAGTGACAGACTTCTGTGACTTCAGCTCAAGACTGCTCTAGGTTTTGGGGGTTCTTTTTGGTAGTTATAGCTCAATGTTGACTCATAATGTGCTTTTGTTATCTCGGATCTTTAAAGAAACAAAACAGGGGCGACTAGATGGCGCAGTGAATAGAGCACCGGCTCTGGAGTCAGGAGGACCTGAGTTCAAATACGGCGTCAGACACTTAACACAAAAACTAGCTGTGTGACCTTGGGCAAGTCACTTAACCCCAATTTCCCTCTAAAAAGAAAAAAAAAGAAACAAAACAAATTTATTTCTAAAATCGTAAGATCTCAGATATAGACGTTCCTTTTGATTCCAGGCATTTTCACTGGCTGACCCGCTTAGAATTCTCTCACTCCTAATCTACATCCTTGTTTCCCACTCAAGTCTCAGCTAAAATCTCACCCATGCAAGATGCCTTTCTTAGTCTCCCTTAATGCTAGTACTTTCCCTCTGTGACTATATCAAATTTATCCTGAATATATCTTGTTTGAGTACAGTTTGCAGGTTATTTCCCTCATTAGACTGTGAGCACTTTGATAGGAGCTACTGTTTTTGCCTTTCTTTGTATCACAATGATGTAGCACAATGCCCAGCACAAAGCAGTCACTTAATAAATGCCTGTTGAGAGATTGGGTGGCAGTGGCTGAGGAGGCAGCTGTTGAGTGAAAGGGAGGAGCTGTTAAAAGTAGGGAAGGTATTCTACAAATTACTCAACCCCCGGCAGCATCCTGGGCTTGTAACAGCAGTAATATGGCTACCTTATGGCTACCGCACATGGAAGAAATTGTTCACTGTGCCCCAAATTCATGTTAGATCATTGAAATTCTTTCATGGCTCAGAACCCACTTTGCCACTGACCCAATATTCCAGAAGTCACCAGTCCAGGCACTTTGACTGAAGTGGAAAATGAACAAATTATTGAAGAAAGCCTACTGGGGGTGATAGGTATCTGCTCAATCTCTAGATAGCTGGAAAAACAATGATTCTGATGCCTATGCATACCTAATGCGACAAATAAGACTAATAACTGAAAAGACAGAAGAAGCATTAAAAGCATTCTCCATCAGTCTCCCATCATCCTCCAGGTGCCCTCCAAGGATAAGAAAACTAGCTGCCCTTCAATAATCTCCTCTCCTCTGCTCCAGTTTCCTTTGCCCCAGTTGGACCATCTCAAGGTACCCAGAATACTCCTGCAAAGGGAAGGGGCTATGTAGGAAGGAGACTGAACCTCACCCCCTTTAGTTATATTTCTATCAAAAAAGGAAAACTCACTTCTGTCAGAAGATGGATGTTAGTTAGCAACTATTACATGGCTGGGAGATGGAGGATGTTTGTTGTGTCCAAAAGAATCTATATTTTTTCCCCTTTGTGTCAAAATTTGGAGATGACAAAAGTGGCTGCAACCTACCCCTCCTAACTGTAATCCATACCCCAAGCTTTAACTGAATTCCTGTTGCTATACATGCTTTTGAAAAACTTAAACTGTATGCTAATTTGGATATCGGATATCACTGGGCTCTCTTGGTAACCCAGAGAGACCCTGGTTCAATTCAGAAACTGCTATCTGGTGGATTCAAACGGTCGACCATTCTACTAATGAAACCAAACAATAATGATTATTTTGGTCTTCACTAGGGGGGAAAAAAAAGCAAAGGCTATTGACTTGATTAGCATCACAGACTGAGAATGGGAAGGGACCTTGGAAGTTCCTAGTATAAACCATTCACCTAGTCTAGCTGAGAAAATTGAGGGTTTTTGGTAATAATTGACAAAAGCCAGGAAGTCCTCTGAATCCGAATCCAGTACTCTTTCAGTCTGTCATGACAAGTATTTGATGAAGCTATGCTGATTCTTAGAAATCAAAGCTTCCTTTTTTAACGAAGTCAAAAACTTCCCTTTAACAATACAATCCAGAATTCTGCTAGAAATCATCTTCCCTTTTTTTGGAAAAAATAACCCTCCTCCAACCTTCTTCCATCATGATTTCTTTCTTTCTTTTTTTTCAAGCAACTGGGGTTAAGTAACTTGCCCAAGGTTACACAGACAGTTTTTTTGTATGGGTGTTAAGTATCTAAGGCCGGGAACTGATCCCGGGTTCTTCCGACTCCAGGGCCAAAACTCTTACGCACCAATACACCACCTGGCCACCCCCCATCATGATTTTCAAAAGTCACAGATGCTTTGGCTGCAATTATATCTGTCAGGTTCTTCAGCACCCCTGGCGGCAGGTGTTATAGGAATGATGATTTGATCTCTTTGAAAACACCTAAGTTCTATTAGAAACTGTGGCATATGAAAATAATGCAATATTACTTTGCTGTAAGAAATGATGAAAGGGACTGTTTCAGAGATACCTGGCAAGACTTGAATGAAATGACATAGTGGGAAGCAAGCAGAACCCAAAATATTTATATAACAACAACACTGCAAAGACAAAATAACTTTGAAAGACTTAAATCTGGTCATTTTAATGAAAAACCCCAAATCCAGAAGGCAAATGATGAAACATGCTACCCACCTCCTGACAGAAAGGTAATGGACTTAAGTTACAGAATGACACATATTTTTGAATGTGGTCTATGTAAGAATTTGTTTTGCTTGGCTATGCATATTTGTTACATGGCTTTTTTTTTTCCTTTTCTTTTCTCCAAACAGGGCAGAGGGAGATAGAGGGGAAAAAACCAACCACAATTTAAAACAAAATGGAAAGAAGGAAGGAAAGAAAGAAGGGAGGGAAAAAGAAAGAATCTACCTTCTTATGCTCTCCATTTTCATGTCTCAGTTCTACCTCAGTTCTTTAATAGAAAGAGGGAGGGATATTCTATCTTGCCCTTCTTGCTTAACAGAACATCAGCTAAGAAACTACTCTAATCATGGTTGGTAACAAATAGTTTGGGTGCCTTTCCCCCAAGATGGTGCCTAAGGGGAAGAAGTATCCCCTCCACTGTCTCCCCCAAGACAGAAACCAAGTCCAAGAAGGCCTTGCAGGCCAAGAAGGCAGTGCTGAGGGATGTCCATGGCCACAAAAAGAACATTCCCCACCTTCTGGTGACCAAAGACCCTAAGACTTCAGGCAGCCCAAATACCCTCAGAAAAGTGCCTCTCAGAGAAACCAGCTTGATCACTATGCCATCATTAAGTTTCCCTTGACCACTGAGTCTGCTAAGAAGAAGAATGAGGACAACAACACCCTAGTCTTTATTGTGGATGTCAAGGCCAACAAGCATCAGCTGAACAGGCCATAAAGATGTAATGTAGTAAAGCTACATTACACTGACGTGGTCAATGTCAAGACACTGGTCCGGCCTGATGGAGAAAAGAAGGCCTATGTCCAACTTGCTCCAGACTATGATGCTTTAGATGTTGCCAACAAAATTGGAATCATCTAAGCTGTGTCCAGCTGTCCCACTCCACCTACAATAAAAAGTTTTCCAGTAAAAATAAAACAAACAAAAAAACCCAGCAAGGGCACTTGGTAGTGGACTTGGGTATCTAGGTGACACAGAGGATAGAAATGTTTAGGTTGGAGTCAGGAAGACCTGAGTTCAAATCCCACCTCAGGCACTTACTAGCTGTGTGATCTCAGATTAGTGATTTAAATCTGTTTGCATCAGTTTCTTCAACAGTAAAATGGGGATAATAACAGCACCTATCTCACATGATTATTGCGAGGATCAAATGAAGTTATATTTGTAAAGCACTTAGTAAAGTGACTGTTCTCTATTTATACAGTAAACACTATATAAATGCTTCCTCTCTTGCCTTTCCAGGTACTAAATACTTCTATTAAATAATCACTAGCACTCTCCTTTACCCATCTTGACCCCTCCAGTGAACTATTTTAACTCTATACTGTCCTCTTCTCCAGTCTGTGGCCCCCTTTATGAAACTGCTGATTGTGCCTTACCAAGCCTCATCAGTATTGGATCATTCCCACTCTGTACTGTCTTCACTCTTACAACGTGTTTTACTGAACAAAGGTGGAAAAAATCACACAATGGTTCTGTGTTGATTCACAACACATTTATGTTACACAAACTCAACTGGGCCCTCACTTTGGCTAGGTAATCCTTATACACTTCCCTTATCAGTTAGTTCACTATTGCACTTTCCAACCTTTTCATTTGTCCTCAAATCTCCCATGGTTTCTCATCCTGTTTAAACACTTTCAGTTGAGAAACTTGTCTAGTATTTTCTGAAAAAAAGAAAAAAAATGACATTTGCCAAGGGCTCCTTCTCCTCCCCCTCTTCATTTCATGTCATTTTGCCACTATTTCCTACTTCACCTCTTCTAACACAAAAAGGTGGTCCTACATCTTGCCAAGGCAGACCCTCTCTACTTTGGCAAAAGATCCCATTACAACCTGTCTCCTCTGAAATACTGCCCTTCTATCATCCCCACTCACTCACTTATGTTCAATACACCATCTTACCTCTTAACCTACCCACTTACAAAACAAGCCCATGTCTCTCCCCCATCCTCAAAAAGCCCTCACCCGATCCTTCCATTCCAGGTAATGATTATCCTGTTATCTTTTTTGCCCCTCACAGTTAAACTCTTTGAGAAAGCCATCTATAATAGGAATCTACATGTCCAGATGGTCCTTTTCCTCTCAACTCCCTACAACCTGGTTTCTGACCTCATCACTACACCAAAATGGCTCTCTCTAAAGTTACCAATTACTTCCTAATAGCTAAATCCAATGGCTTTTTAAAAACATACATTATTCTTTTCCCTGATTACATGTTAAAAACAATTTTAACATTTGGAGTTTTTTTGAGTTTCAAATTCTGTTGCTTCTTCCTTCCTCTTCTTGCTGCTGGGCTTTGTTGGTAATATGCAGAAATGCTGATGTGGGCTTATTTTACATCCTGAAACTTTGTTAAATTTGTTAGTTACTTCAACTAGTTTTTTAGCTGATTCTCTAGGATTCTCTGGGTATACCACCATATCATCTGCAAAGAGTGATAGTTTTGTTTCCTCGTTGCTTATTTGAATTCCTTTAATTTCTTTTTCTTCTTTTACTATTACAGCTAGCACTTCTAGTATAATATTAAATAAGAGTAGTAATAATGGGCATCCTTACTTCACCCTGATCTTACTGGGACGGCTTCTAGTTTATCCCCATTATAGATGATGTTTGCTGATAGTTTTAGATACATACTATTTATCATTTTAAGGAAAGCTCCATTTATCCCTATGTACTCTAGTATTTTTTAACAGGAGTGAGTGTTGTATTTTATCAAAGGCTTTTGCTGCATCTATTGAGAAAATCATATGAATTCTTTTGGTTTTGCTATTAATATGGTCAATTATGCTGATGGTTTTCCTAATATTGAAACAGCCCTGCATTCCTGGTTTAATTTCTACCTGGTCATAGTGTATGATCCTTGTGATATGTTTCTGTAATCTCCTTGCCAGTATTTTATTTAAAATTTTTGTATCAACATTCATTAGGAAAATTGGTCTGTAGTTTTTTTTTCTGTTTTAGCTCTTCCTTATTTGGGTATCAGCATCGTATTTGTATCATAAAAGGAATTTGGTATCAGTCTACCTATTTTTAATTGTTTGTTTGTCAATCCATCTGGTGCTGAGGATTTTTTCATTTATGACCTATTTAATTTCTTTTTCTAAGATGGGGCTAAGTATTCTATTTCCTCTTCTGTTAATCTGGGCAAATTAATTTTTAAAAATATTCACCTACTTTGCTTTGATTATCAGATTTACTGGCATACAGTTAGGCAAAATATATATTTTCCATTTGTAAAAAATTACATTTATATTTATAAAGAAGCTTAAAAATGTCGATTTTAAGTAGACAAAGTAAGAAATTTAAATAGTTGATTTTAAATGGCCCTACAATATAACCCTGTTGAATTTATCAACATATCAACATTCTAGTATCTTTATCATATAATTTAAAAGTTGACTGTTCCCAAATATTTATAATTTTATATTATTTGCATAGCTATAATAATTGTGCATAATTTGTACATATTAATTTTACTTCGTATATTATAAACACAATCTCAATACTCAAAAGTCTAAACAATCCAGTACTGCACAATTATATTAAAAAACAACAAGAAGGTAACTTCTGTATTGAAGTTTCTTATAAATAGTGAGAAAAATTTTTCTTCTAAAGGTAATTCACGGCTTGCAATTTGCAACTCCTGAACTGAGGAGATCAAAGATTCATCTGAGTATCTGAGTTAACACTGCATTCATCTAACATCACTGAGGAATGAAGTGCTTCACATAAATGAACTTTCCAAATAACTTGAGCTTTCTCTTTTAAACATTCTTTGTGTTTGTATGTGTGTGTTGGGTTAGAGAGCAAGAGAAACATTTTTGGTTTCTAAAATATACTAAATATTTCCTTGCTTTATGAAACAATATATACTGGATACAATAAAACACTTCTTGTGGACTCAGTGTCTTCATTATGAAGATCAGTTAATATGATACAGGACAGTGATGCCCTGCTAAACTATTGAGGTATGTGACATTTGCCCCTACCACAAATGATCTCAGAAAAATATCTCTTAATAATTGCTTTAATTTCTTCTTCATAGGTGGTTAATTCACCTATTTCATTTTTAATACTGGTAATTTGTTTTTTCTTTCCTTCTAATCAAATTAACTAATATTTTAGTTTTACGATTTCAATGGTTTTCTTACTTTCCATTTTATTTATCTTTCCTTTGATTTTCAGGCTTTCCAATTTGGTGCTTAATTGGGTATTTTTAATTTGTTCTTTTGGTAGTTTTTTAAAGTTACATGCCCAATTCGATGATCTGCTCTTTCTCTATTTTATTGATGTAAGCATTTAAAGATATAAAATTTCCCCTAAATATTGCTTTGGCTGAATTCCATAAATTTTGGTATGCTGTTTCCCTGTTGTCATTCTCTTAAACGAAATGATTGTTTCTATGATCTGTTCTTTGACCCACTTATTCTTTAAGATTAGATTATTTAGTTTCCAATTAATTTTTAATTTGTCTTTCCACTGCCTTTTATTGAATGTAATTTTTATTGTATTAAGATTTCGAAAGGATGCATATATTTCTACTTTTTTGCATTTGGTTGTGAGGTTTTTGTGCTCAAATACATGGTCAATTTTTATGTAGGTGCCAAGTACCACTGAGAAAAATGGGTATTTTCTATTCTCATCCAATTTTCTGCAGAGGTCAAATACAACTTTTCTAAAATTCTATTCACCTCCTTTAAACTTCTTTTTTATTTTTGGTTAGATTTTGCTAGTTATGAAAGGGAAAAGTTGAGGTCCCCCATTAGTATAGTTTTACTATTTTTTCCTGTAATTCATTTAACTTCTTTAAAAATTTAGATGCTACACCCACATCCATGTGAGGGCTCTGCCCTCACCCTGAGAAGACGATGGCCCAAGGCTTTGGTAGTTGTCTTGACCTAGTAGTCAATCTGGCTTAGGTTAGAGGCATGGGTCTAGGTTCTGTCTTGAGACATGGGCATACCCTGCCTTGCTATTTTAGTAGGATAGAGATCCTTGGTCTTCATGCTCTTGAGGAAAATGGTAATGACAATTTGTTAAGTTAATATTGTGTGAATAAATAAACTTTGCAAAAAAAAAAATTAGATGCTTTATCATTTGTTGCATATATGTTTAGTACATATTACTTCATTGTCCATAGCACTTTTTCGCAAGATATAATTTCCTTTCTTATTCTTTTTAAATTATATCTACTTTTGCTTTGTCTGAATCATAATTGCTACCCAGTTTTTTTTTAAACTTCTGCTTAAGTATAATAGATTTTGCTCCAGCCCCCTTCCTTTATTCTGTGTCTCTGGTGCATCAAATGTGTTTCTTGTAAATAGCATATAGTAGTATTCTGGTTTTTAATCCATTCTCCTATCCTTCTTACATTTTATGGGTAAGTTCATTTTGGTCTTTTGTCAATCCTCATTTTTCTTAACTTCTCCATTGACTCTATTAATGGCCCTCTTCTCATTGGCATTCTCTTCTTTCTAGAGAAGGTTTTTCATTTTCTCCTGGTTCTTTGCCTCTTTAATTGAACCTTCTTTCTTAATCTCCTTTTTTTGATCTTCAGGTCATTCCCATTTACTGTGAGTATCCACAGAGTTCTGTCCTGGGCACTTTTCTCTTCCTTCTCTATACTTATTGGTGATCTCAATAGCTGCCCTGGATATAATAAACATCTCTATACTGATGATTTCTAAAAGTACCATGTCTTCAAGAGCCTTGACATCTCTAATTGGATATCTAGTAAACATCTTAAACTTAACCCATTAACTTTCCCTCTAATTCTCCCCTCTTCCCAATTTCCCTACTACTACCAAGGGCACTATCTTTCCAGTCCCCCAGGCTGGCAACCTGAGTGTAAGGAGCTGAGGATGACAACTGGGTATCATCTGACTCTCTCTCACCTCCATACCCAATCTGTTGCTAAGGCCTATCAATTTCATTTTTGAAATAATCTCTCTTGAATATACCCCCTTTTCTCCTCCTACACTATTCACTACCTTGGTACAAGCCCTGATCACCTCATGCCTTGACTATCACAACAGTCTGCTAGTTGAACTGCCCTGCCACAAGTCTCTCACCACTCTATGTATCCTCCATAGTGATTTTCCAAAAGCGCTGATTCAGCCATGTTATTCCTGTATTCAATAAACTCCAGTGGCTCCCTATCACTTCCAGGATCATATATAAAATCCTTTCTCTGGCATTCAAAGCACTTCATTACCTTATGCCTATTCTCTACAAAAATGCATTGGGGGGGAGGGGAAGGTGGGACAAGCCTCCTAGTTGTTCCATGAACAAGACGTTCCATCTCTTTGCTCTAACCATTTTCTCTTGCTGTCCCCTATGCTTGGAATGCTCTCCCTTCCCATCTCTACCTCCCAGTTTCCTTTGCTTCTTTTCAAAATATCAACTATAATCCTACCTTCTACAAGAAGATTTTCCCAATCCCTCTTCTTTTCCCCTGTTAATTATTTCCTATTTCTCCTTTATATAGATCAGTTATATATATTCATTTCTTTATTATCTTCCTATGAGACCACGTGCTCCACAAGCGCAAGGACTGTCTTGTCTTTCTGTGTATCGCCATGGCTAAGCACAGTACCTGGAACAAAGCGATGGCTTAATAAATGCTTACTGACTAATCAGAAAACACTAAGTTATGGTATGAAATTACTAAAGGAATTAGAATTTTTCATTTCTTAATTCTCTACATGCATATTCATAATAAATAATCACATTAATATGCACCTTTTCAGTTAGTGTTTTTGCAACTATTCATATACCAATTTCCTTAGTAACCTCATTATGAGGTACATAGCTCAAGAAAGTCAACAACAGAAAGAAGGGTCCCAATATAAATCAAAACTTTCATAGCAACCAACAACTGTGGCAACAAAAAACAGAAACAAAGTGGGTGCCCATCAATTGGAAAGGAAGAAATTTTGGTACATTAATATAATGGAATATTATTTTGCTATAAGAAGCAAAAATAAGGAATTTGGAGAAACATGTTATGATTTATGTGAACTAATTAAGAGTTTTTAAAAAAGGAATAATAAATCACAGTATTTATTAGATACCTATATGCTAGGCACTGTGCTAGGTGCTTGGGACACAAATAAAAAAAAAAAGAATTAATCTCTCCTGACCCCCCCCATTACATTCCAATGGGAAAAATATGTACAGCACCAACATTAAGTTAGTCAGTGCAAATATAGCTATCGCTTTCACATTGTAACTTTTCCTATTGTGGTTTTTGATATATCATGGGTCAGCATAAGAAATTAAATGGGAATTTTGGGGCGTTTTGTTGAAGTCACAGAGAGCATGGGAAGACTAGCAAACGATACAGAGCCTATGACCAAATGCTTAACCCAAATTTTACAATAAGGTACTGTAACACCCCATAAAAGAAGAAGAAAAATTCAGACTTCTCCAGTACAAAAGGGAGGGCCAAACATTTTTATGCAAATTTTCCCGGTCATGGGGGTGCTACACCCCCTATCCCCACAATGTGGAAGGAATAATTATATATACTAAATGGACAAATACAAGGTAGTTTGGAAAAGAAGGCCCTGGTAGGGGGGACGACAATTTGAAAAGTTTCATGCAGAAACATGCAGTGTTTGAGCTACATGTCAAAAGGAAGTATAAGAAAACAACACATAGACACACCCACACCCACACACAATAACCACAATAAGGTAAATTTAACACTAAAAGGTAGACAAACTCAGATTAACTAGAAGGAAGATAAAACACCCTCTTCTCAACTGAGAGATGGGAGGGTTATAGGTGAACACAACATACACTGTTAGACATGGTTGCACTGTTGATCAGTTTTGCTTAACTGTTTTTCTTTGTAAAAGTTCAATGGGAGGCTGAATATTCAAAAATGATGGATTTGAAAACAGTACATCAATAATTTTTGAAAACAAAGTACATCAATAATTTTTAAAATAAATCTTTATGAATTCTAGTGCTGTTGGCACGAATCATGGCCTGTGATCATATATGCTAAAATACCAAAAATATGGGGAACTACAAGTAACTTCTGCTATGCTATTAGATCAGTTCTCTTGTTAAGTGGTTTCGCTTAACATTTTATTTCCAAGGTTCAATGCATGTGTAGGTTTCAGAAAAATCAGGAAGTGAATGTGGTAAACATATAAGAAGATTAATAAAATTTTTAAAAATGCTTCTAAAAATTTTTAAAAATGCTATCAGCAGTCACATAAGAAAATGCTCTAAATCACTACTAGAGAAATGCCAATTAAAACAACTCTGAGATACCATCTCATATCTATCAGACTAGTTAACATGACCGAATAGGAAAATGATAACAATGCTATAAGGGATGTGGAAAAATTGCAACACATGGACTACTTACTGGTAGCATTGTGAACTTGTTCAACCATTCTGGAGAATAATTTGGAACTATGTCCTAAGGGTGATAAAACTACATAACTAAGTCTGTATCCCAAAGAGATAAAGGAAAAGAGAAAGGACTTATTTGTACAAAAAAAAAAATATTAACAGCAGCTCTTTTTGTGGTGGCAAAGTATAGGAAACCAAAGGGGATGCCAATCAATTGGGGAATGACTGAACAAGTTGGAGGAATGACTGATGGATAGAATACTACTACACTATAAAAAAATGATGAGCAGGATGGTTTCAGAAAAACCTGGGAAGACTTATATGAATTGATGCAAAGTGAAGGGAGTAGAACCAGGAAAACAACGTACACAGTAAAAGCAACATTGTTCAATGATCAGCTGTGAAAAAAATTTAGTTACTCTGATTAAAACAATGATCTAAGACAATTCCAAAGAACTAATAATGAAAAATGCTACCCACATCCAGAAAACTGGTGAACTCTTAATTCAGATTGAAGCCACTTCTTTAACTTTATTTTTATTGCTTTCTTTTTTTGTGGTTTCTTTTGCAACATGGTTAACATGGAAATGTGTGGCATGACCTTATATGTATAATCAAAATCAAAATTCTTGCCTTCTCAAGGAAGGGTCCGGAGGAGTGGCAGAAGGGAAAATTTATTACTCAAAATTTTTAAAAATAATTGTTAAAAATTCTTTTACATATAATTGCGAAATATTTAATGAAAATAAAAATCATTTAAAAATGCTTTTACATATATGATCTCATTTGATTCTCACCACAATCCAGTTAAATAAATTGATAGTGTAAATATAATTCCCTTTAAAAGTAAACTGAGGCTCAGAGAGGTTTAACTACTTAACTAAGTCATACACAATTGGTAGTATGTGAAAGAACTAGAACTCTTAACACTCAGTTCTTCTGCTTCTATGTTCAGAGTTTTTCCAAAATGCTACCTTGCTCTTTCCCTCAAGCACTTCAATATCAATTTTTTAAATGATTTCAGGTGATGCAATCATTTCTTTGTAGGTGTACTAGAACAACGCTGCTTTTTACTATTTTTCATTATATAATATAGTATTTTTGAATATATTACAGGTAATTTAGGTTTTTGTGGGTTAGCCTGGAAACTAGCCTTTCAAGCAATTTGCAAACCAACTTTATAAACAAGATCAATTAGCAAACTGAGGACTTCCTATAAGTACACTTAAGGGTTACATTTCCCAAGCCTCCTGGAGCTTTCCAGTATTGCCAATAAATAGTAGCCTTTCTTGTGTTTTCTCTGCATCTCTGAACCATCTTATCTGGTGCACTGTTGGGTTTTAAGCCGATTTATTAACCTCCTAGCTTGTTTTCAATGTCCACCTTGTTTTCACAGATTTGTACAATTCTCTGTAGAGTGCTTCTCTTCCAAGTTCCCTAGGGGTATCCCCTTTCCTCCATGTCCTATAACCAGAAACTGGAGGATAGTAATGTGTTTTGATGATGGCTAAGCCTATCCTGCCCCTCCCCCATTCCCCAAAAATGACTTCAAGTAAATAAGTAAACAAATAAATCTGATCTAATTTCCATATACTTTTCTTTTTCTTTTCTTTACTTATACTGGGGCAGCTAGATGAGCAACAATGGATAGAACGCCAGACCTGGAGTCAGGAAGATTCATCTTCCTCAGTTCAAATCTGGCCTCCAACATTCACTAACTGTGTGTCCCTAGGCAAATTACTTACTTAACCCTGTTTGCCTCAGTTTCTTTATCTGAAAAACAAACAAACAAAACTGGAGAAGGAAATGGCATACCATTCCAGCATCTTTGCCAAGAAAACCCTGTACAGGGTCCCAAATAATCAGAAACTATTGAAACACAACAAAAAATTACTTGTATATCCAGGCTACAACTATTTTCTGGGTTTTTTTTTCCTTTAACTGAACTTGATAGGCAGATGGCACTACTGCTCTACAACTACACAACCTATATTTTTAGAGTTGCCTGGGGGACTGAGACGTTAAGGTGACTTGCCCAGGGTCATATAGCCAGTATGTTTCAGAGGCTGAGCTGAATTCAGGTCCTCATGATTCCAGGATCAGTACTTTATCCATGACAAAAATACTGCCTCTTAATTGATTAGCACTTTATTATTAAAAAAATAGAAACCAAAATTTTGGAGGCATTTTACAGAGAAGCAAAAATTATAGGAATGTTGATGTGTAAATTTAAGAAAAAAAGTCACATATTTCACTTACATAAAAAGCCTGACATTAATCCATATAAAATAATTCTCAAAGTAATTTGTATAGGATTACAAAGTAATTTTTAGTTTAAAAGTATTTAGGAAAATATGAAGAAGAATAAAATGCTTGTCTCTGGCTAAAGAAAGGAATATTAAATAAAACTAAAAATGGCATTTTCAAGCATTAAAAATATGCATATTTAGGGAGGCTAAGTGGCACAGTGAATATAGTTGGCCTGGAGTTAGGAGGACCTGAGTTCAAATCCGGCCTCAGACACTTAACACTTACTAGCCGTGTGACCTTGGGCAAGTCACTTAACCCCAACTGTCCCTCGGGAAAAAAAAAAGTGTATTTGTTAAAAAAAACAAAACTAAAAGGGGCCTGTATCCTTTCAGTCAATCATCTGCTTTGCCTACTCCTATTTATATATACTCAAAGCTACATACTTTTCCTCACCTCCCCAAAAGTTTAGTACCTAAATGTTATTTGAGGTATCTAGAAAATTTCTTTCCAACATCTCCTAAACAAGAGATTTCAACTAAAGTGGTATCAATGCAATAACAACAATAAAATTAAACAATAAAACCAATATAAATTAAGTACCTATTGTACGCTTAGGCAAGATATAAAGTTCTTACCACCAGCAACCATACAGCCTCATATGATAATATACTAACAGACAAAATACACAATTTTATCTGGTTAATAAATACATCAAGGTATTTACACAACCAAGTATTAGGAGAAGGTCATTACCAAAATAGGGGAGAATAGAAGGACAGGATCAAGGACGGTTGCATTTTCCAGGTGAGCTAGAGTATGGAGAGGGTATGGTTTGAAGGATAGGGCAATATAAAGTTGTAAAGGGCCTTGATTACAGGTAAAAGGTAAACCAGTAAAGACTTTTGGATGTAGGAATGATACAATAAAAGCAATGAGCAAGAGATTATACAAGCAGAGGAGATGTCAAACTTGTGGTCAGGCAAAACTGCCAAGAATTTTGGCATGAATCAAATTAAAATGTAATTAGGAAAATTTAACAAAATAAATAAAAATACAATACAACAAAGATAAGATTAATTTGTTTTCTACCTCAAAATGCAGCTGGCAGGGATCTACTTCTTTTTTTGAGTTTGACACCTGTGGAAAGGGCAGATTGGAAGAAAAGGGCAAGGGGTGGGAAGGCCTGAAAGGATGCTGTACAGGTGATAGGCAATAAGAATAGAAGAGTTCATTTGGGAGAAGTTAAAGAGATATAACCCCAGGTGGCTCAACGAGTAAGAGCACCGGCTCCAGTGTTGAGAAGACCTGGAGATCGAATCCCGGGCTCAGACACAGCACCCACCCAGAAACACCTGGCCGTGTAACCTTGAGCAAGTTACTTAACCCCAATTGCTTAGGGGCGGCCAGTTGGCTCAACGAGTAAGAGCACCTGCTCCAGTGTCGGGATGACCTGGAGATCAAATCCAGGGCTCAGATACTCAGCACCACACCCAGAAATAACTGGCCGTGTAACCTTGGGCAAGTTACTTAACCCCAATTGCTTTAAAAAAAAAAAAAAAAGAGAGAGAGAGATAACCAATAAGATCTAGTAAGCAGTTAGATTTATGAGATAAGGGATTCCAAGTTAATAAAAATTAATATAATTAAAATAATGATGGTACAGCAGGCAAAAATAATGAATTCAGAAGAAAAAGATTTAGGGGTTAAAAACAACTGTTTTAGATATGCTGACTCAGTTAGGAAAGAAGAGGCACACTATGGGGAGAGGTGACTCTGGAGAAGGGACTCAGATTTGGAAAATGAATCTTCCTAGAGATGTAAATGAAACTGTGTGAGAACAAATGAGATTGCCAAAAGAGAACAAGAGAAGAAACAGATCCTTAGGAAGCATTATCATTAAGGGTTTGAGAAATAACATAAGGAATTAGAAAAGGAGACAAAGAAAGATAGACCATCAAGAGGCAGAAGCCTAAGGAGAACAACAAAAAACCCTCATCCCTTTCATGATGGAGTTCATATTCTAATGAGGGAGACAACATACAAACAGCTACGTAAAAGAAATATAAAAGCTAAATTCAAGATAATCTTAGAGAGTCAATATTTTCAGTAGGAAGGGAGTGGTCAACAGTTTTAACCTTTAGGGTCCAAGGAAGATAAGGACTTAATGATGACCTCTAAGAGAATAGTTACATTAGAGTGGAGAAGACAGGCCAAATTCCAAGCATGAGTGGGTAATGAGAAAAAAGGGACATTACGTAGACAATTTAAGAAGTCTGAATAGGTAGTAAGAAAGTGGGGACTTTAGGTATAGATAATTTAAGAAGTATAACAGTCAAGAGAAAGAGAAAATATGGCCAAGGGAAAGGCTTAAAAAAAAAAAAAGACAGATCTGAGTTCTTTTTATTGGTAGTTAAATGGGAAGAAGCCAGTGGGGAGGCTAACTAAATCGGCATGAAAGAAGCACTGCTGAGGACTCTAAGATTTTGCAAGAAGTTAACAGGGAATAGGATCAAAGACAGAGGATGAGTATTAGTCACTATGTAGGGGAGCTCTTTGTTTTTTCTGGAACCAGATGGAAGGTGCTAAGAAAGGATGAAGGTACTGAGGTTTAATGAAGTGAGGTGAGATGAGAAAGTTCCTACTGTACGACTTTGATATTTAAATCTATATCCCTATATATACATTTCTATATCTATAAGTATAGTAGTCGTGGTACTATTAGTGACAAGACTGTTTAAGGAAAAATATGGAATAGCTATCTTGTGAAATATTGGAATCAATAAAGGTACAATAAAAGGACATCAAGAACAAAAAGCATCAAGAATTTAGACAATGTGGACAGGTTCATAATTTAATCTTTCTTTAATGATCAAGCATATTATAATGCCTTTAGGTCATCATTCTCACTAATTCTCACTGTGCAATAATAAGATACTGAACTGAATGGATATTGATTCTAGAATGGAAAACATAACAAGAACCTGAACTACCATGGCATCCGTAGGAATAGAAATAAAGAAGATAATGGATGCCAGGGATATTACAAGAGAATCCCAATTACTTATAAATATATGGAGGTTAAGGAGAGAAAGAAAATCAAAGACTACAAAATTGAGCCTGGTTCCCTTGGATGATGGTGGTAAGCTCCCAGGTGGATCCAGGGCAAAAGACTATCCCCTAAGCTTTCCAGAGTCCCAAATACATTTTGAAATGGCAGCATATATTTGAAATAAATATGTAATCTCCCAGAGTGATTATTTTGAAGGGAACAACATTCATTAGGACACATTACGTTCTAAAATTTGCGTACTGCTTTCTGGAACTCTCAAGCTGAGGAAACTACTCTAAAAATAACACTCCCTCACCCCCCCCCCCCAACACACCTCTTTTTCACTTCCCCACCAGAGGAGGTGAAAAAAAAATTAAAACCATCTTTGGCACGTAGGGCACATCTACATACTGAAAGGCCTACACTGGATATAGTTAAGACTGATCTTTTTTAACAGACACTGGCTGCCAGAGCATCCTTTTCTTTCTACAAGGTACAGTCTTTTCAAGGGGAAAATAAAAAGCATGAAAGAAGTAATAAAAGATAAAAGTCAATGAATGAATAAAAAAGACAAGAAAAAATAAATAAGATCAGAAGTGATGATAGCAATAGCTATAATTGCTAAAGAATATTTTATATAGTAATTTACAGTTTTTAAAGTTATTTCCCTCGCAATTTTGCATATAAAGTCAGAATAGCATAGTAGGAAAATGCATTAAGTTTGGACTAAGAAGACCTGGGTTCATATCCTGCCTCTGCAACTTAGAAGCTATATATTTAACTTCCCTTTTCTAGGACTTAGTTTACTATTCTAAAATATCTCACAGTGCTGTTGTGAGGGAAGTGCTTTGTAAATTATGAAGTATCATATAAAAATTGGAGCTGCCATTGAAAGTTTTACATTTATATGATAAAGGGGCTAACAGAGGTCAAATGACTTCTCTAGGGTCAGACAGCTGGCAAGTGACAAAGCCAGAATTCACATCCAGGTTTCTGAGTCTAGGTCCAGTGTTCTTTCTATAAGGTCGCAAGAGACAATACTACAGCAAATATGAATACATGGCAATGAAGAACACAAAATTATCTGAAATAAGGGGTACAAAGTCACATATTAATACTGTAAGCAATGAAAATTCAAGGTGTGTGTGCAGGCACATGTGATTGTGTCTGTGTTTAGGTCAAATTACATGACATATGTACTACCTAAAGCCCGTGGAGGAAAGGGGGAAAGGAGAGAAGCATTTACTGTGTTCTACAAACTTTTCTCATCATATTACTATGAGTAAAATAAATGTAAGCATGTACCCCCAACATATGTATGTTTATTTATAGACATAAATATCATAACTGAAAAGGACACCTCACAAATACATGGTTCCAAATGGAAAAAGTGCATTATACCATGTTGTTGTGTTTTTGTGGGTTTTTAAAAAAATATTATATCATGCTAGTCATTCTATTACAATTCAGTTAGTAAATTTCTGTCTTCCATAATGTCAATCAATTATTCTTGAAGATTAATCCAAACTTGTTTCATTTTTATATTTAACAAAAAGATTCAAAAGTCAGCAAAACTCTCTAGTTGAAAGATTTTTAAAGAGGTTAAGAAAATTAAGTTTCCAAGGTTTTATCTTTGTTTTTTAAAGTTTATAGATATGAACTGGACAGCTAGGTGGAGCAATGGATAAAGTGTCAGGTCTGAAGTCAGGAAGATTCATTTTTCTGAGTTCAAATCTGGTCTCTGACACTTAATAGCTGTACGACCCTGGGCAAGTCCCTTATTTGCCTCAGTTCCTCATCTATAAAATGAGTTGGAGATGGATATGACAAATCACTTCAATATCTTTGCCAAGAAAACCCCAAATGGGCTCACAAAGAGTTTGACACGAGTGAAATGACTGGACAACAACAAAAATAGAGATGAGTGTATCACATCATTGTAAGCAATAAAATCACATAATGATAGGAATATACACAATAGGAAAATTTCCAAACATCAGTTTTAAGAATTCTCCCTATGGGGCGGCTAGGTGGTGCAGTGACTAGAGCACCGGCCCTGGAGTCAGGAGGACCTGAGTTGAAATCCAGCCTCAGACACTTGACACACTTACTAGCTGTGTGACTTTGGGCAAGTCACTTAACCCCAATTGCCCTCCAAAAAGCAAAATAAAATAAAATAAAAATTCTCCTTCCAAAACGCTGTTAACTTCTCATTCATTATTAAAGTGGTACCTTTTACTCATATCTAGACTACATAGTATATTAACAAATATATAACATCAAAAGCCATTTCACCATTGGAGAAATAGTCAAAAAAATATTTTAAATGGTTCTCAAATAAAAATTCTCTCAACTCAACAGATATATGAATGACTGCTTCAAAAATCACTAATATGAAGAGAAAAGTAAATCAAAACAACTTTAAAGTTTTACCTTATACCCAAGCAACCTGTCAAGGATGACAAAAGATGAGAATAGCTACTGATAAAAAAAGTTGAGGTAAAACAGGCATATTAATAACATTCTTGGTGGAGCTGAAGAGATATAATCATTCCAGAAAGCAACTTAACACAATGCTAAGAAAGATACTATAGGCATTTATGCATATCCTTTGACCTAGAGAACTCACTGTTAAGCATATATCCCGAGGAAGTTCAAGATAGAAAGGTCCAATATAAACATGGCAGCTCTTTTTTGTAGGAGCAAAGATCTAGAAACAAAGTAAATGCTCATGGCACATGAATGTAAATATTTCTGTGCCATAAAAAATTAATATGAAGAACACAGGGAAGCAGCAAGACTTAGAAGAACTAGGAAAACAATACAAAATGACAAGATAAATGAAAAAATAACAAAATAACAGAAACTGAATGCTATGAAATTATGACTACACTTGTTTGGAGGATATGAGAATATACCTCCCTCTCTTATTTGAAAAAGGTAAGTGACCAAGAATTTAGAATACAGCATATACTGAACTTGGGAATTTTTCTGAAGTATATTTTTCCCATCTTTCTTTTTATTCTTTATCATAAGGGATGGCTCCCTGAGTAGGAGGAGAAGATGGCTATCCTGGGAAATAAATGTGACATAAAAACAAAAGCTATAATTATTTTCAAAATATTAACCTTACCTGTAAGGGACAAATTATATGGATTTAAAATAAAATACTGGTAGGTAGCTTACACCTGAACAATCATTTAAGCAAATTTGAGACACCTGTCTTCTTTAAAAAATAAAGAAAAATTCATAAAAGCTTTAAATCTGACAATTCTTTTAAAGCACTCTGCCAAGAAATAACCGGTCAAACCCTGTGCAGAAAACATTGTAGAGGTAGAAAATGGAATTTATTGGCTATGTGGGGTGAAGGAGACTTAGGAGTTAACTATGACTTCTAGGTTTGTGTACCTTGGTAACTAGAAGGATACTTGGTGCCCTCAAAAGAAACAGGAAGGTTCAAAAGGAGTGACTTGAGGAAGGATAGTTAGATCTGCAATACATCCTTGCCTATTCATCCTGTGCTTTATTCTATTACACAGAAAATGAAAAGGGGGCAGGGGGAGAAGAGGATAGGTGGGGAGTAAGGGGAAGTTTTTATTCACTAGCCCTTGCTCAGTAGCCCAGAACCAGCAAGGTGTGCCTCATGCAACTATAAAATGGGGGCAGGAAGTAGGTACAAGAGGGTCAGGAGAGGATTTTCTCCAAGGTACCTGCACAAGCAGCAGCTGGGAATGACCAAGTCTGATTGTGCAGCCAGGTGTATATCTGGCACAGGAGGGGTAGGTAAATTCATTTCCTAAGAGTTCTTGATACCCTCAGAGGTTTTGTGTTCCTGTTCTTTGAAAATACTAAAATGATTTCCTTACAGATAGACACATGAGGGTGCTCTATTCAACCAATACTGGAAGGAAAGCAGTTTTCAGAAAAAGTTTTTCTTCTACTTCCTTCACAATTATTGTTATTCTTTATTGATAACATTACCATGTTTACCTATTAACAGGCTAAGTAAAATACTTGCTCTTATTATTAGTCACCTGCTCTAATAATAAACTAGAACCTTTAACTGTTTTTACTAGTTTAATTACCTCAAAGAAAAAATAATGTTCCCAGATCTGATTCATAGAGAAGTTAACTAAAATGATAAGAAAGGAAAATCAACTTCTGGCAATACATATTAATGAAAGTTATGACAAAGAAAGGGCTTTTGTTCAAACATATCAAACATACACCAACTAAATGTTAATTTAATCCTGACTATGTGTAAGGTACTGTGCTAGATAGATGCAAATACACACAAAACAACACAGTCTAGGCCTTTGAGAAGCTTATAATATCATAAGGAAAAGATGCAACATGTATACAAAGTAATAGGGGAGGATGCTTCAAGAAAGAGGACCTGAGTTTGTGTCTCACCTATCTTTTGTTACTTGTGTGAAAAAGTTTAGTAAATCATTCAACTTTTATGATCATCAAGTTTTATTATTTCCCACCAGGCCACATTCCTCAAGACTTCTCCATCATTTCTCAGCAACCTCTTCATCCTGGAAGATCATTTTAGTCCTGGAACTCATATCTAGAGAAGAACCCTATACTCCTGGGGCCCCAGCTTGATTGGATGGCTCCACCTAGACCCACAATTTAAGGAGAGATTCATTCCCCCTATTCCCCACCCAGCCAGTCATTTCTTCTTTTCCCATCAGGCAGAACTATTCCTCATTCTCCATCATCTCTCCTCTTCCCAGCTCCCTTTCACTATCCTTTTAATATATTGTCTTCTCCATTAAAATGTAAGCTCCCTGAGGAGAGGAATTTTGTTTTCTAGTATTTGTACTGTCAGCACTTATCACAGTGCCTAGCAAGAGAAAGCACCTCTAAATCTATGGGGAAAAAATGAAATTTTTAGTAGGAAATACCAACAAAGTGCTGTGACATCAGAGCAGAAATGTAATGTGGTAATAAATGCTAGACTTGTAGCTATATGATCTTGGGTAAGTTCTTAATCAAATTGGGCTTCAGTTTTTCCTATGTAAAATGGGGATAAATTATTTGCATCATAGGGTTTGCCATGAAGCACCCAGCACTACACTTTGCACACTGTAGGTATTTAATGTTAACTGAATTCTAGCAACAGAAGAAAGAGAGGCAATCAATCAGAGATGAAATCCTTGAATTATGGGCAAGATTTAAAGAGAGAAATGGGGTAGCAGATAAGAGCAGAAAGAATTCAGGGAGAGAAAGAGCATAAAGATACAGAGGCAAGAAAATAAAGGACAGATAACAAAAATTATGACATGGTCCAGTTCTGAAGGAGTGCAGGTTACTGTGAAAAGCCAATAGTGCACAATAAGGTCAGAGAAAAAGGATAAGGTTAGACTATCAAAGGCTTTCAAATGTATTACAGAAACAGGGAGATGCAATGTGGTAAAATATAACCAAGTAAAAATAGTTAAGCTGAGGGCAAGAACTATGAGAGAGAGAAAAGGACAGATGATAGACTAAAAGAGGCAGAAAGAACCATAAGGGGCAAGGAAGGGAAAAGATGAATGAAAGGCCAAACCAAAGTTTTGAGGCATTGTGACACTAGGAGGAAGAAGTGGCTTTTTTACAAGACATATGGCAGTAAACGGAAGAGATTTTGGAGAATGGAAGATGACAAACTAGAAAGAGATGACATTTTGAGTTTAAATGTTATGGCAATACAGCCAGGAGGAAATGTGGGTCAGGAATTGAGGAGAGAGGCAAAGCTCTTAGAGAGTGGGTATCATATACACAGAGGTGACAGCAAATGGTTAGTATGTTGACATAAAGGATGTTTTCTGAGAACAGAACTTTGAGGATTACCTTGGGGGCAGGGCCAGGAGAGGTACAGAATGAACCCTCAGAGGAATGATGAGAACCAGGAATATAGTTCCTCAGAAGTAAAGAAAGAGTTTCAGGAATGAATAATAATTGACACTGTCAAATGCTACAAAGTAGTCATAGATTTATTACGTCATGTCTGGAAATTTATACCAGTTCAAACTAAGACAAATAAAGACCAAAGGAGGAGACTGCAAAGTTTATCTTCTTTAGATTATTGCACTATTCTTATAGCCTGTTGAAGAGCAAATAAGCTAAAGTCAAGTGTTACTATGGAAAAAATAGCAATGAATAAGTTCCTCAAACACATGCCACACTGATTTCTTTGTTTTTTCCCACAGAATATATGTCCCTTCTCACTGTAAGATTCCATACTTTTTGAGCCACGGAGGAAGGGATGACAATGAAGACTCATTCTGCCATGTTTAGCAAGTGGAGTTAGAAGCAGCTGGCACTTCTGGTTATCTACGTGTGTGTGTGTGTGTGTGTGTGTGTGTCTCTCTCTCTCTCTCTCACACACACATGCACACACACACACACACACGACGTGTATGTATACATACACACAAATATGTATTACATGTATACAGATAGAGAGATTATCTACTCACATACATATACACATATTCTACTGAATTATGTAATTTACCTGTGGGGAAGATGAAGGTCAAGTAGTAATTATAATCACAAAAAAAATCACTAAGGAGTCTTTTATTAAAGTCAGTTTCTTTGATGCACTTAAATGTTTAACTAAATCATTAACTACAATTAATATAGGGAAGGCAGAGCAACAGAGCCCAAGTATTAACACATAACTCAAGTACAATCAAACCCAAAGTAGCACCTCTAAAATTGTCAAGAACATATTTATTGGGATATACCTGGCATTCTTGGCCAGGAAAGTGAGATTAAGAATGAAACTGGATCTTCTTTATTCTCATTACTCTTCAGAATTGGGGGTAGTACCCCATAGCAACAGTAATTCTGGCTTTTATTTTTTTCCTGGTCAGGAGAGGTGATTTTATTTTGTGTCAACTGCTCTTGGTGTAAAAACTCACTCTGCCCAGGCAGATCAGCAACTATTCTGTAACTTGCCTTGATGACTTGTCTAGAGTCACATATCCAGCATGCTATCTTCCTTACTCTGACCTTCTTGACTTTAGGCCAACTATGGGATTTCTAGTCCCTAAGTGAAACTGCACCTTTAGCCTCAAGAAAAAAAAATGCTACAAAACTTTTCTTCCTTTTGGTTCCCTCCATGAAAAGAATTTTTTTCTTACCAACGACGATCTTTTTTTAAACACCATTTTAAAAAATTTTCTGCTTTGAACTGCAGTTAATTATTTTTCATTTTGTTATACTCCCATGACCCATAAGAATTTAAGCTCCTGAAGGACAGGATTTTTTCTTATCTATTTATACATCAAATGCAGTACACCTTGTACATAGTAAATGCAAACTAAGAAATTTAGTGAGCTCCAATACTCCAGTGACTAGTAGAGGAACAGAACTGATAACCTCCAACACTCTCTTAAAAGCTAAATTCCTAATCCCTTAGTAATTGGCTACTTTTGATTTCTCTTAAATCTTGCCAATTGTCAGGAGAACAAAAAGTACAAATAATCGATAGTTGTAGATAAGACAATAAACAGGTAGTCAGTCCTCTTTCCTATTTCCTGGTAATATCTGCAAGATATGGGAAAGGAGAAAAGGAAGGCTCAGTGCAGACAAGCAACTTGGAGGCAGACAAGGAATAAGGCTTTAAGAACTGACCAGTAGATGGAGAACAGCTTCAAGACTCTAGAAAGAACCTATAACCAAACCTGATATGTGACTGAAAATAGGGCAGTTATAACCTTCTGAAATAACCAGAATTTGAAACCATAATTTTGAAATATTTAAACCTTGTAAAAATTAATTAGAGCACAAAGATGTATAACTCTAAATCTAGTGTATTTGAAACAATATATCCATGTAGCATTTTCAGAAAATATTTCAAAAAAGTTCCTTTTTGGGGACCACTACTGAACACTTGTTAACAGAAGAAACCCCTGGTGGTCATTTTAAATTAGCTAAGAGTGTGTAAACACACACACACACACGTGCATATATAATGTGTAATATTTATATAGTGCATGTATTCACTATATAAAAGCTATATAAAATTCCTCAACTAAGCATTCATCCCAAAGACATTTAAGGATGAAACTTGAAAGGGAACAACAGACAAAAAATGGAAGATTTAAAAGATTTTTAAATAAAAGATGTCATTAAAGATGGTAGAGTTACACATCTAACCTCTAATAAAAGGATGGGAACAACAGCTGGATTATATCATGTATGCACAATAGCAAAAACAAGGGGGGGCAACTCTGAAGGTGACATTATTTTAGGGAAGGGCATTGAGAAACTGTCAACTCTAAAAAAGGGAGAAGATACCATAGAAAATATCTTTAGACCTTTATTACCAGCAAAAGGTTATCAAGGCAATTTCAACAACTACCAACTCAAATGCTTCCAATTCTACAAGATGCAAGAAAAATCTACACACTGATGGAAGGCATACTGAGGAAGGCTGGAGAAGGGACTTTCACAAAAGGTATTTTTTTTTTTAAAGCAACTGGGGTTAAGTAACTTGCTCAAGGCTACACAGCCAGTTATTTTTTGTGTGGGTGCCAAGTATCTGAGGCTGGAACCAATCCTGGGTCTCCCGACCCCAGGGCCAGCGCTCTTACTCACTGCACCACCTGGTTGCCCCCACAAAAGGTATTTTACAGCAGACCACATTTTTACAGTCAAACAACTGACTGAAACAAAGCAAGAATATAAGATTCCACTGTGCTTAGTGACTGCTAGCTATAAAAAACAAAATAAGTATTTAAACTGGTACAGGAAAATACTACTTTTAAGGTTCTTCCCCAACAAGACATCTTCCATGTATGTGGAATGATAATCATAGAAGATTCCATGTAAAATGTAACCTTTTTGATAGCCTTCCTGATTAATATAAAATGAGGCCTAAAACAAAGATGCATATGCTTGCCAAGGGTGTTAGCTACAATCACTAAGGATATCTAATACAAAGTCCAAATAAAAAAAGGTGGTTAAGTAAGGCATTCCAGATGCTCCTGCTTGCAGAAGACATTATGTTCATTGCATCAAGCCCAAGAACATTTCAATACCTAGCTGAAATCAGTAATCACTTACAAAAGTTCAGTCTAACAATCCACACACAAAAACAATTAACAAATGATGAATAACCTAGACTATCTTGGGTGGACAACTCAGAAAGTTGATCCATTATTACACATTACCTTGGAGAGGCAATGCAAATGGATGAGCTGGGCTCAGAATTCAAGTGGAGAGCAGGAATGCTTGACTTCTGGAAATAGCAGTTTTTAAAATTTCTCCAAGCTTCTCTCGGAAACCAGTTCAACTTTTTAAAACCAATACAATTGCAAGGATATTGTATAGCTCTTAACTGTGACTACTAGAAAAAAAGTTGAGGCTCACCCAAAGGGCAATGGAGAGGGCATGCTAGGTATGAGAAGGCTGAAATGCATTACAAATGAAGAATTATACAGGAATAATAATGTAAAGGATATTGAAGAAATATTCAAGAGTAAGAAAACAAGACAGGCTAATCATATAGCAACACAGAGATAAATGGAGGATAGCTTATATACTTCATTCATTTTCACCTAATAAAGATAATGAAAGAAAATGCCTAACCAGGTTGGGTGGCACACCCAAAGGATTTATGGGAGAACATGGAAGAGCAGTAAAGGATGGCCATGAACTTCTTATAATCATCAAAGGGAGCACTCAAATCACCAAGATCACAGATCCTTTGAAATACATATACAGAATACACAAATACACACCAAAAATAGTTAATTATAATAAAATTAATGGTATGGAAAATTATATATGGTATATTATATAACTGTATATTATAAATGGCATAAATACTTGAAGGAAAATAATAATTTTTACTTGAGTTTCAAAGGGTAGAAGTTGTTACTGAGAAGTGGGAACTGGTAAAACTGCTTCATTAATTTAGAAAGGTCTATAATAAGATAAGAGGCAGGAAAACATATCAAAAATATGCGATACATCTTGAGCTAACACACAAAGAAAGGTAGAGAAAGAATAAGTACAGTCTTGTAGGGTAGAGCCACCAAAAGAATGAACTAAAGACAATGCCAGAAGTTTTCGCTCAATATAAAAAGGCAGAAGGGAGATACCTTATGGTTTTAAGCTATGCAATAAAACTGGTTGTTGAGAATGACTATTTGTGTCAGATTTAAAATAAACAGAAAGCTGGGAAGTCAGGAAAGACATTTCAGTAAGCTGTATCTGAGATTATCAGGATCGGGACAAAGGCTTCAGTAGAATTAACAGCTGAATCTAAGAAGTATTGCAGAGGAAGAATTGTTAATTTACCAAAGGAATGAATGGAAGAAGAGGACAGCAAGAAATTTAAGCAACTACAATTCCAAGTGGGCTTAGGAGAGGAAACTGGGACTGGATAATTCCCAACTATATTTTTGTTTGTTTTCAGTAGAGAAGGGAGGTGGGGGGCAAAGGGTGGGGGTGGGTGGACAGGGAAATATAAAACACATTTCCAAGTATTTCAGATGATGCAAAATTCACAACTAAAAACATTTCAATTCTCATTTTTAAAAAGTATTATTTGCCATCCACATACAAAAGCTGGCCCAACTAACCCATCACTCTTATTTTTCTAATGATAGTGATAGGTTCATATTGACCATTTACACTGTCACTCTCTTATGACTTATAATTTTATCTTGATGAATACAGATACAGCCACAATACAGAAAAAAAAAATTAAACGATTTACGAGGGAACTGAAATGGTGCTGTCTGCACTGGACCCTAACCGATGGTTCATAAATTTATGCCTCACAGCACTAAATAGGAGCACTACTGGGGAAAAAAAAAACCACAACAATGCTAAGATGTTGCAATTAGGCAGGAATCACTACAGTAGAAGATCGAAAAGTTACATATCCAAAATCCACATACCTTTGCTGTTCCTCCCAGGATTGCACTGTGGTGGAAGAAGCGAAGGCCAGGGCTGGAAGTCAGACAAGTCAGAGGAACGTAGGGGGGCACAGGAACAGCCGCTTATCTCGTGCACAGCCAATCAGGGTGGGGTGCGCACGTGCGGCCAGCCAAGGAAAGTAGCGTGGGCAAGGAGGGGACGGCACCACGCAGAAATCAGGCTATGATATGTTCAGACCAGTCTGTAGCCCATATCTAACATCTGCAAAAATACAAAATTCGCACACTGCTTGGTCCCAAGGATGGCAGATTTTTGATCTTCTACTGTATAAAATGATCCAGAATACAGTATCTCAAAATTTGCATGCAAAAATTCCTCAGTATTATTCCCTCCTCCCCTCCCTTTAAAAAAAAGATACATGAATACTGAGGCACAGAAAAAAAGACAAATTGGTCCTGCCTAAACCATCAAAAAACTTCTCCTAATACAGGATATCCAAGATGCCTCAATTTACCTATCTATAATATGGGTACAATAGTGCCAGGGCTTGAATACAAGAAATAGAAAAGTAATCAAGAACCAATTTTTATCAGAGTCAACTTTTGAACAAAGAAACCTAGAATGGATATCGTCCCATCCCTACAAATTCCCAGTCTTGTTATAAGAGAGGTTAGATGGCATTTAGAGCAATCCCTACCATACCTCTACACTTTTGTCTGAAAGGTCCCCTGCTTTTCATAACCAGACGCCTAGGAAAAGCTCTCTTATACCCCTCACCTCCACATCCTCACCTGCCATTCTCAACCCAAGTTCCAGTATCACTACTCAACTGAAACTGTGCTCTTGACAATTAATGACAATCTCTTATTTGCAAAAGTCAATGGCCTTTTCTCAGTCTTCATTCTTTCTGATCCTTCTGTACCTAACAAAGTTGACTAACCCAACAACATTTCCTTCTCCTTTCTAGAAACTCTTTCCTTCCAAGAGTTTCAAGGCACTATTTTCTTCTAGTTCCCTTTCTCCCTGTCTGACTTATCCTTCTCAGTCTCTTTTGCAAGGTCCTCATTTATGTCCCACCCCCTAAGGATGGCTCTCCTGGGTTCTCTTTCCCTCCTCAACTACCCTGGGTACAAGATCATCTCTATACATAGAAGTCCCAGATTCACATATCCAGCCCTTATCTTGTATCTGAGCTTCATTGCCTATATATCCCACAGGCCCCCCAAACCCAACACATCTAAAACAGACACCAAACTTTCCTCTTAAATGCACTGCCTTTCCTAATTTCCCTATTTTGATGAAAGACATCCATCTATTCAGTGAATCAATGGTTTGAAATGTTACAGTAATCCTTTCTGGGGTCATCCCTTCGAGTCATCCCATATATCCCATCCAACGCAGTCTTATCTAGTCTCCTTCCACATCTCTCATACTCCCTTTTCTCCACTTATGTGATCATAACTTTATTTCAGAGTCTTCTTATCTCCTGCCTGGATAATCAAAATGGCCTCCTAATTGGTCTCCATGCTTCCAGGCTTTACCTTCTTCAACCCATCCTCCACATGGTTGACAAATTAATATGCAAATGCATAAGTCTTTCCACATTATTTCCCCTGCTCAAGAAGCTTCAGTGGATTCCTTCTGCCTCTAGGATAAAATACAAACTCTTGTTTGGTATTTAAAGCTCTAATTTAAAATCTGAATCTAACCTACCTTTGCAGACAGATTTCATACTACTTGTCCTCTGCCTCTTGGAATTTCTAGATTCCTTGATGGCTCAACTCAAAGACCACCTTCTATGAGAATCCTTCTCCACTCTGAAATTATTTTTCATATACTTTATATTTACTTATCTTTGTAAATGTAGCTTTCTCCTAATAGATTATAAGCTCCAGGAAGACAGGAACTTTTTTTTCTCCTGTATGTGTATTCCCAGCACCTGGCACATAGTAAGCATTAATACTTGTACTGAATTGAATCTGGATAGAAACAATAAGAGGATTGGTTGGAAGACAGAAGTCAGTTAGCATAATCCAGGCATTTATACACTTGAATCAATACAATTCTAAAGTAATCTGGATATGAGGTTCCTACAACTGTCCTACAAGACATCAGAAGAAGAGAATACTCATACCTCTGCCCTGATAAATTCATAATTCGATGAATGGCCACTTTATATAGGCAGTAGTGAATAGCTCTGAATTGAAAAAGCTCATGGGAAGGGTAGGCTAGAATGATAAGAAAACACGAAGAAAGATTAACTCTAGGAGATTTACAGTGGCTCACATCTGGTACTGATTTTTTTAGTGGATGTAACTACTTATCTCTGTAGTATTATAAAGCAGGGAGATATCTAATATATCCTCATTTCTAAAATAACATGTTGAACTAAGGATGATCTCTAAGGTCCAATTCTAAAATTCTACTATCCCATGAAGAAGTCCACTCAATTATATAAGACATAGATTATTCAATCCCTTGTTTCCTCTCTCTCTTCTTGGGGACATTTTCTTTTTTTTATTTACACTTCCAGAGTAGCCAAGGGAAAAAAAAAAACAAAACCTCAAATGAGTCATTTTGATGCCCATTTGTACCTATCATAAAAGGATATATGGGAGAAGAAAATGAAACTAGAGCTAAAATTAGGTAGGGGACTTATTATCAATTTTCTATTATCCATTGGCTGTTAAAAGTTAGCTAGAGACAGACAACTGGTTTCTAGTCCCATTTCCACAAGTCAATTGTCATATATGCCTTGTGCAAGCCACAACTTTTGAGGATTTGGGTCTTCTCTTTTATATACTATCTATGCTGCCTACATCACAAGATTACTGTAAAGACCAAATGAGAAACTGGCTGTAAAATCACTTTCCAAAGGGGAAAAAAATACTACACAGAGCAGTGTAGTTTAAAGAACACTAGATCTGGAACCAGAAGATCTAAGTTCAAATCTTAGTTCTGTTTCTTATTATTATCTATGTGACCATGGGCAAGTCACTTCCCTTCTGGATCTAAGTTTGCACAGCTGTAGAATGAGGGAGTTAGGTTAGATTAGATGATGATCTAGTTCCCTTCCAGTTCTAAGTCCTATTTCTTCATGAAATGTAAAGCATTATCATTTACAGACTTAAAAAAAGAAGTAAAGCACCTTGGGTAATTTAGTATTTACTTTAGATTGGACTTTCTTCTATTTTTAGTTTTCAGAGCTTAAACAAAGAACAACTAGAATGAGTTCCTCAAGAACAAGGAACTGTCTTGCTTTTCTGTATTTTCAACCCTCCTCCCCCCTTTTAGAGTTGGTACACTAATGAACACACAGTTGACATTCAATTAAGTGTTTGTTGAAGAGAAGAATGTACACAAGTGACTGAACAGTGGAGGCAAAATACAGAGGGAAAAACTGAAATTACATCATCCCCCTAGTTCTTAGAGTTGTAACATACTACAGAGGGAGACAAGGCCTTAAGATTGCAAAAGGGGAACCAAAAAGGTGGCAGATATTAGTGACAATGCTAATATAATAGTATACTAAATAGCTATTCCACCACAACTTCTGGAAGCTAAAAACTTTCCTTCCTTTCCAAGTTAAAGATAAACTGCTTGATTGTCTCAGATAACTAAGAAATTATGTTATGATCACCAAATTAAACCTATAATAAAATAAGCTTATTCCTCTACTTCCTTGACTAGAGAATATTATAACAGTTATGAAAGAATGAGTCAAATTATTTCAGTGAGTTAAAGCTAAGGACAGATTCAGAAACTTCAGCAATACTCTGCATTCACTGTATACGCCAGAAATGTTGTTCAGCATCCCTGTAGTTCTTTACAAAACAGCCTTTTTAGATCATCTTCAAATTCCAAGAAGATTAAGTTTTTTGCAAAACAGTTTGAAACAAGGAACTAAACTACTGAATAATGGGGGTGGGGGTAAGGGAAGACAGTTTTCATTTGGTAAATGAATTAGGAATATAATTAATTTAAACATTTCTGTAATGAGAGAAAACTAAATTTAAGTATATTGTGCTATATTCAGTCCCAATATACATTAATGGATTTGGGTATTGTCATATAATATAGTTTAATAACACAATGCCTTCCACCACATTTTAAAACATACTTTTTTTTAAAAAGCACAGTCTGGCCTGACTAGGTATTAAAACTTCTACAAACTCTGGCTGTGTTTGAAATAGCTTTCAAATAATAATACTAATCATAATAACAAACATTGATATGGTACTTACTATGTGCCAGGCATTGTGCTAAGTGCTTTATGATTATTATCTCATTTTATCCTCACAACCACTCTGGGAGGTAGATGCTGTTATCACTCCCATTTTACAGATGAGGAAACTGAGGCAAACAGAGGTTAAGTGACTTGTTTAAGGTCACACAGCTAGTACATGTGTGAGGCCTAACCCCAACCCAGTTCTTCCTGACTTCAGGCGCCCTGTCCTCCCCCAAAATTTACATTCACACCCAGTTTCCACCTACACTCGGCTAAAAGGTAGCATAAAAAACCACAATGTTAGTTATAATTTTTTTCAGCAAGTTCTAATCCTATTTGAACACCCAGTAATGTAGAGCAAAAAGTTGTTCCGAACTTATTTCAATTATCAATCATAAATGGTTTTGTTTTTAAATATTCTTAAAGTCTGACGATTTTGAAAAAGGGAGGCAAAGCTAGTGGCATTTCTGAGTTTTCCAAGGACAAATGTTCCCACATCGTTGCATTTAATAAAGGAGATGAATGGAAAAACTAAACATCCTTCCCTCCTTTTTTTATTTTTGGTCGTTAAAACCACTGCAATATGCCTTGTTCAAAAAGTACAGTGACACGGAATACAACCCCGTAAGTACTGAAACTGCTTCAGTTAGAATCAGAACTAACATTTTAACAGTCTTTCAGCTGAAAGTGAAAATAGGTTTTCCTAACTGAATAATTTCAATTAACAATCATATAAATGCACCCATACCGCATTCAAGAAACAGAAGAAACTTTCTGCCATCCTCCCATTAGAGTTTCTTTAATAACTAAAATATTAAAAATGATGAAATTTGACGCTTGACCAAACCCTACCATCTGCCAACTTTTTATCCTTTGGACACCCCGATAACTCAAGGTACCGTCTAAATGCAGCAATATCAAATTATAGAAATGCTACATGTAAGTCTCTAATTAGAAAAATCTCCCCGAGTCGGATTGCCTGTATCAATGGTGTCCTGTAACACAACGCACACACATTTCACTCATGAAAATGAGGAATTCTCTCCTAAAGGCTCTAAACAAATAAACGGAGTGACCAAGAGGGCACAAGAGCAGATGGAAACAAGCAGGAGACTTGTTTTTCTATCATACTTCGTATTATTGTCCAAAGCAAAGCAAGCGACCAGACAATACAACCTCTCCCCGCCCAGCCCCGACCCCCCTCTCCCCAGCCACCGCCACCTCCCCGCCCCTTACAAAATAATCTATTCTCTTTCCCTGGACTAGGAAACCAACCTGCTGAACTCCAAACGCACGTCTTACGGCAGAGCAGAGGCAAAAGCAAGGTGGGAACTCTCCCTCTCCGAAGGGAGCAGCCCCATGAATGGGCCCCCCAATACACAAAAGTTTGAAGGGAACCGGGTGCAAGCCCTACAAACTGGGTGAGCACGAGAAGGAAAAGGTGGGGCTTTGGGGGGTGGGGAGGAGAATGAATTAGGGGAGCCGGGAGGGGGGGAGTAGTATGTGGAGGCCGTCACATGATACCAAAGGAGACCAGAGCCGTTGGGGCGTCCGCAGGGGAAAGGGGGGGTGCCGTTGTCATAGCAACACCCCCCCTCCCCATCCGTCCAGACTTCCAAAGAGGGAGGAAGAACTTCAAATCCCAACCGTCAGCGCACGAGCGGCTCCTTCTTAAAGAGGTACACACACACCCCCCACCCGCCCCGCCGCCGCCGCCGCCTCCCGCCGCAAGGAGCTCAAGTGCCCCCCGCCTGCCCCAGCGCCAGGGATCCCGGGGAGGAGGCCAGAGCTCTCGCATCCGTAGCCCCCCCACTTTCTTCCCCTTGACATTCGCTGCCTTCCGCGCCCCATCCCTGCAAGCGCCCCGAGGAGCTTCCTTCCCCCCCTTCTTCCTTGAACTCAGCCGAGTCCCCCCGACCGCCCCTCCACACCCCGCCCTGGGCACGGGCGGGCGACGAGCCCCCCTCGCGTACCCTCCTCTCCTCGCCACCGACCCCAAGCCCGGAGTTTCCTCTTGGCCGGCCGGCCCTCCCTCCCTCTCTGCGCGGCCGGGAGCCGCTTCCTCCGCTCCCCTGCGCTGACAGGAGGAGGAGGAGCAGAAGCAAGAGCAGAGTTTCGCCGGGGGAATGATCCCCTCACTTGTGAAGGGGGGGGTTGGTGGAGGGGGGGCAGTTCCGAACTAACAGTCCCCCGGAGACAACGAGGTGGGAAGGCAGCGATTGCGGACGGAGACCGCCAAGCCGGGCCCCCCAGACAAAAGGAAGACCAGGAGCCGCCGCCTCCCCTCTCCCCCATTGAACTGACCCGAAACGGGGGAGATATCAACTCAAAACCCCCTCGGCTGAAACTCCTCGAGGCAGCCACCGCGCGGAGACCGGGGGAAACCGGCCTGTGTCTCTCTTACCTACACAGTGCATGAGGCGGTGGCGCCAAGAATCGAGTTCCCGCCGGAATCCTCTCCTCTCCGCCGCGCACCGAGGGCTCCGGCACTGAGCGGCGGCGGCAGCGGCGGCGGCGGCGGCAGCAGCGGCCATTCTCCCTCTTCCCTTGTCCATCTGCGTCCCGCGTCACGCGCCCTCATTTACATACGGGCGGCGCAGGCACGAGGCGGGGGCGCGAGCCCTCGGCGCGAGCCCCGGAGCGCGCGCCACTCTCTCCCGCTCCCTCCTCCTCCTCCCCATCCCCGCCACCGAGGGGGAGGGGAAAGAGGAGGTTAGGAGGAGGGTTGATTGACACGTGTCACTACCTTCCCCCTCCATTCTCCATGGGAGCAAAGCCAGAGGCGGGGACAGAGGGGAGGAGGAAAGTAATTGCTCTACAGACCCCACCCCCTCCAGTCCCAGGAGTTAACCGAGCTCTCGACTCCAACCTCTGGCCGAAGAGAGCCCCTGCTCCCCCCTGTAGGAGCCGTGGTGCTAATGAAGTGGCTTCACGAAGCCTTCTCCCACTCCGACCCCTCGGAGACTTCACTTCCCAGTCTTCCGTGCGCCTGAAGCGCAGCGAGCAGCTCCGCACTCGGGCTCACTGCATGCTGGACTCTGTAGTCTGCGTGGGGGGTAGGGGGTGGGGGTGGAGGAGGGGGCACACTCCGGGGCCACCTTTGTATCGCCGCGGAGCCGCTCCTCGCCGATCCTCGGCCTCTTCCCCCTCGGCTCGGCAGACTTGGCGTCGTCGTGGAGCTGGAGTCTTGTTTAACCGATCTATTAAGAGATTAAGGGCTGAGCTGCTTCTTGGGCGGGTGGAAGGTTTGGCCAAGCCACCCGCTGAGTCGCCCCTACGAGTGGGACGTGGCCGGCCAAGCTTTGTTTTTAAGTGATGGATATCGCTCTGTATTATTACCGTCCCCTTACTTTGCAGTGAGGAGAGCACCGGTTGGGGAGGAAGGACGGGACCATTCGGTTGTCATTAAAATAGGCACCCCCACCCCCAAGATTGTGTTATCGTTGCTGGGTGTAATCCTCCAAAAACCTGGATTATGTCTGAAAATGTACGTACATTTTTCAAAAAGAGAAATCATTTGCCAGAAAGTAGGTTAAGGGAAATCTATAGCTGAATGTCTCTAATTAAAAAAAAAAAAAGGTAACCTCAAAAATAAAGATTAAAGACATAATTGAAACTCAGCACAAAACCTTTGTGGAGGAAACTTTTGGTTATTAACTTCAATTACATTTTTTGAAGCTAAGTATTTAAAAAAAATATCAGAGTAACCCAAAAGTTACAGGTAAATACATCTAGAGCCTTAAGAAAGGCTAGGAAAATGGAGACATTTGGCCTCAGTCATGTTAAAAAGGTAAGGAGTATAGAAAAACATTGAAAATATCTACCATGCCAACCAAGCTGTGCTTCTAGGCTGGGTGAAAGCACAATTCTACATTCCTGCCACAAGTGCGAAATGAGCTAGTTATGGTGATGGGTAAAATTTTTAAGCCAATAGTTCCCAAAGTTTTATTTCCAAGTTTGGGGAAAATACCTGTTGTCCCATGTAGTAGAGCAACAATTCCTAGATTTGGAAGCAGGCCTTGGGTTCAAGTTCTGGCATTTCCACACATTAGCTTAGTAACCGTTGTTCAAGGTATATTAACTGTAAGCCTCATTTTCTTTATCTCTAAAATAGGAATAATATTACTTTCCCTGCTTACCTCACAGTTATTGTGAGGAAACCACTTTATAAACTATAAGTCACTATGTAAATGTGAACTATTCCTTTCTCAGAATCCTATGAATTCTGAATACTTTACTGTCATTTTTTGACAGTTTATTTTGCAGATGCTCTTTACTTCTATCTACAATGATTTATTGTTCATTAGCAATTCAAAAGGAAATACATGGAAGTGAAATTTAAAACAATCTTTTAGTAGAAAGTCTCAGATGTTTTTGAGACAAGTGACATGACAGGTGAAACAACTGACTTGGGTATTTTTAAAATTCTTTCTGAATTTCAGTTATCCATTTCTCCACTTGTCATTGGAACTGATCATCAAGAGTTGGAGCATTCCCAACAGCTTTTGGGATCTATCCAAAAAAGCTGGGAGAAGGAAAAGACTCCATGGAAAACGGTAAAACACACAACTCTCCTGTCAAGGCGGAGAGCACTGTCATCCTCCCACTCATCCAGGCTCAAAACCTCAGTGTTCTTCTCAATGTCACACGTGTAAGGATGACACATATCCAATCTGTCATCAAATCTTTTTTTCTACCTTTCCCTCTCTTGAATATGTTCCATTCTTTCCACTCACACGCCCTCATCACCTCTTACCTGGGCTATTGCAGTAACTATCTAATTGGTCTCTTCCTATTCCTGTCTCTGCTCCACTCAGCTGCCAGAATGATTTTTCCAAAAGCACAAGTATGATTGTGTTATCAAATACACATACATTCACTCAGTCAACTCTAGTAGTTCCCATTTGCTTCCAGGATCAAACATGGAGTCCTCCGGCCCTTTAACCCTTTCACAGCCTGACCCCTTCTTGCCCTTTTGCTCTCCTAGCCCTGGTTTCTACTCCATGCATTCTCTAATCTGGCTGCCTTGGTCTGTTTGCTGTTCCTCATATACCACACTTCCATTATTGATTCCACATATTTGCACTGCCTGGCCCCCCATGCCCAGAATGTGGATCACCCTCTTTGCCTTTGTTTTTTAGAATCCTTGACTTCTAAGACTCAGTTCAAATGCCACTTCCTTCAGGAAGTATTTTCCAGCCCTCTCACCTTTCTGCCCCACCCCCAGACATTGTTTTTAGTCTTTCTATGTCTTTTGCATGTTCATCCATGTCACTTTATCCAACTTAAACTGTATCTTTTAAGGGCAAAGATCAAGTCTCTTGCCGTTATTGTTAATAATAGAAATATTTCAATAATGTCTTAAAATTTGCAAAGTGCTTTAAATATGCAGTGTCCCTAAAGTTTTAGTGCTGTTTTAAGCTTTAATAGCTTAAATTAAAAAAAAAAATTAAAAATCGCTTAAATTTATTTTCAACTTTAATAGCTTGAAACTTCTCTAAGACTTTTGGAGAAGCCTTGTATTATCTCACTTTTCTCTTCATAATCACCCTGTGAAATAGATACTTTTTCCTCCCTATCTGGACCTGTGATTTCATCCTTGTAGAACACCTTTCCTAAGGTAATTCCTTCTATCAAAGATCTACAAATGTCCTACAGCTCAGTCTTAGACTTGCCTGGGGGCAAGGAAGATTAAGGTCTTGAACAAAGTCCCACAACTAGTATGTGTCATTGCAGGGACTGGCACCCAGGTGTCCTGAGTCTGAGGTTAGCTCTCTGTCTCTATCATGCAGCCTCTCATGATTATAGATTAGGAAACTGAAGCTTGAGAAGTGAAGAGGCTTGTCTTTGGACATGTAATAAAAAGAACACTAGACTTTGGATCAGAAGATTTGGTTTCGAGCCCTGACTCCAGTACGTATTAACTGTGTGACGCTGGACAAGACACATAAAATCTCTGTTTGGGGTTCCTCGTGTCTAAAATGGGGGTAATACTACCTGCTCAGCCTATCACAAATGTAATGAGCCCCCAGTGAGATAACTACAGTCCAAAGCCTTCTGTAGCACCATGTAAAAGTCAGCTATTATCACTAGTGTAGGCAAATACCCCACAATGAAGATGATTGCATCTTGCCCTACCCCTACAGTATCTGTTGAAGAAGATAAAGCATGGATATTCTTGATAAGAGATTCCAAACCAAGCCAACATCTAGTTTAATATTTATTGATTTCAGTGGAAAGGTGAACTCAGGAGAAGATAACAAAAAATGGGCAGGAAAATGTGGTGTATGAGTAATAAATGAAGGGCATATAGATTGGAAAAAAATGGCCTCCAGGGCCCTTTCAGCTCTAGATCTAAGTACCTATGAACCTTCTCACCAAGGACATGGAGCACAGTTTACAAAATGAAAAGTACCCTAGCTAGGTCTCAGACTAATTGCATCAAACTCAAATAGATACAAATCCCTGCAAGTACATATTGACTTAGAAAACCACAAATTAACATTATCTGTGTTGTGCTATATTTTCATTTATTGGTTAGACATTTCCCAATTACATTTTAATTTGGCTCGTGATGAATTGGTCCTAGGGCTATGAGTGACATTTGTAGTGTAGTGGATAGAGTTCAGAACTTGAAGTCAGAAAGACGTGAGTTCAGATTCTGCCTCAGACGTTTATTGGCAGTGTGATCCTGGGCAAGTCACATAACCTTTTCCACTCAGTTTCCACATCTGTAGAATGGGAATAATAATAGCACCTACCTCACAGGGTTGCTATGAGGATCAAATGAGGTAATATAAGTGAACCACTTTGCAGACCTTGAAGTGCTACATAAATATTATTACTACTTGGAAGAAATCAGATGCTGATGACATCACAGACTAGCAAACTGCTGCTGCCTTTATTTTCTAATCTTTGTTACGATGGAGGTCCTGCTGGGCAATTATAATGATAATAGCCAGCATTTATATGGCACTTTATAGTTTCCAAAGCACTTTATAAATGTCTTGTTATATCTTCACAATAGCCCTGGAGGTAGGTGCTATTATTATCTACATTTTACAGATGGGTAAACTGAGGCAAGAAGTTTATTTGGTCCAGGATCATACAGCTCAGAAATGTATGAAAGTAAATTTGAGAAAATCTGAAGATGGACTTGAACTGAACCCAGGTCTTCATGACTCCAAGACAAGTACTCTGTCACTTTCAACACCTCTTTGCCTAAGGGAATATAGAACAATATATTCAGAAATGAGGGTGACATAAAAGCAAAAGAGATGGATAAGAATAAAAAAAGGAGTAGCAAAGTATAGCCCACTTTGGCTTGTTCATTAATTGATCTTTAATGATTATGTATTTGTACTTTGAGCAATTTGAGAAGAAGGGATACAGGTATCAAAAAAAAAAATACAGGGGTGGCTAGGTGGTACAGTGAATAGAGCACCCGGCTCTGGAGTCAGGAGGATCTGAATTCAAATCTGGTCTCAGACATTTAACTCTTACTAGCCGTGTGACCTTGGGCAAGTCACTTACCCCCAATTGCCCTGTGTTCCCCTTTCCAAAAAGCAAAAAAAAAAATACAACAGTTGGATAAATTTCTGATTCCATATTAGAAAAACCAAAGAGCACAGGAAAAACATGACCTGTTACAGGATTTTTAAGGTCACTAAGCCAGGACAGAAGGCTTTCTTTGACTTTGTGTTCAAGGAATGGATCCACTATACTTAATAGGATGGCAAAATAACCATTCACTTTCTGAATTATCAACATATCACTCATAAATAACATACATTTTCTGACCTAATCAAGCAAAACTCCTTCCTATACAGTAGAGATTTGCAACTCTAATATTATTACAAGGAGGTTTAATTCATCATTAAAGACTTTGCAGTGCAGAAAAATACTATTTTTTGGGTAAACTTTAATAGATTATTAAAACTATACATTATGCTTCCCGGTATTTGCTTTAGCTCTGAACAATGTTCTGCACTAATAAAAGAGACCTAAAATAGAGGGGAATTTGATTAACCAGTTGTTTTTTGGTGAGGGAACACAGATTCTCTCAGAGTATTTCTTATCAGTCG
This sequence comes from Petaurus breviceps papuanus, assembly GCF_028583685.1. NCBI lineage: Eukaryota > Metazoa > Chordata > Mammalia > Diprotodontia > Petauridae > Petaurus > Petaurus breviceps. The sequence goes on along the minus strand of NW_027185698.1, from coordinate 24,333,623 downwards.
TATAATCTATGTTATGGTATGTCATTGTGCAAGCATTCTGAATCATTCCCAATCCACAAGCCAAAGGTTCTTTAGCATTTTTTCCTAGTGGAATTTAGACTCCATATCATATCAGATGTATAATTTGATGCATTTGCACTTTCATACTGCAGTTAAGCAATTTAGAAACACCTATATAATTTGGGCTTCTCGATATGGTTCCAAACTGGTGTTTTTATGTTTGCCAGGAAGTACACGGAAAAGCATTGAAGGAAATCTGCTTAGCATAACAAAATTTCACATAGTTGGAAGCAAGATTAAAAAAATGAGTTGTAATCATGGTGCAATTTGGCTGTCAGGACATGATGTCAATCTTTATATCTTCTTTTCTAAACTTGACTCTAGGTCACCCTAATAGTGGCATTTATTTATTTTTTTTTAATTTACAATAATCTGTCCTGGTTGGGTGCCTTTGTCAGAGGGATATCTCAGCAATTTTTCCTCTTTCCCTTCACTTAATTCAGGCCTAGGACATTTAAGTTACTTTATTTAGGATAAAATGTGTTTATCTACATTCAAGTTATAATTTGCATATTTTTAAAAAAATTGTGTAGTTAAAAGTTTGTAGTTAAAATTATTTTTTAATTTATTAAGAAAGATCTAGTTCATAGATCTTTCCCTTCCACTCTGTCAGTATCACTACCAAATTCAGGGAGGCACATTTATTAGTTTAAAAAACAAACTAACTAAAAAGCTCCCAAATTCACTGGTTTACAGAATACCAAATACTATGCTGTTTAGTACCATACTTCATTCCTGTCTTCTTCTAGAACATTGGGAAGGATAAATAGGACATGTCTTGTCACTATCCTCTTTGTGTCCACTTGAAATCATTCTTTGAAGCCAGAAACATTATTATCACCTTCATTTTCTGTTTCTACCCCCAATTCAAAATGTATTATATCTTCAATGAAGATAATGTGATCCCATTTAATCCAAATTGAATGGTTTAGTCTCAAAGTCAAGTTGAAAAATGTCATCTTATACTACTTCCTTATCTTCTAATTCTATCAAAATGAGATTATTACAGTTTCTTTTTCCTTGTAAACTTATTTTTAACCTAATCTTTCCATTCATGAAAAGACCTGTCAACTTAGGTTCATATATTTTCTGTTGTTCCTAAGTTTCTAGGGTAGTCTTAGAATATTGATTCCATATTTCTTTCTATAACTTCTGAAAAACCAACCACACATATAGTGTTTCTTTATCTGCTAAACCCATCAAACTGAGATTAGTTTTTTCCTTGTATATTTGTTTTAATTTAACTATTTCTAACAAGATGGAGAAGAACCAGTTGTGCTTAGAAATTGTGGCCTCTTTAGTAGTGAAGAGGGCCACAGAGTAAATCCAAAACAGTCTTATACAGAGTTGTTGTATATAACCACCTATTTGGTGTGACTTGAGGGGGTTAAAAAAAAAAAGCCTGCCTTGCGTAAAAAATATCTTCCTCAATGTCTTGTCATAGTGCCTTCAATTATTGCCATTTGAATAATTTCTTTTATCCCCAGAGAGAGTATTATATTTATTAAGCACTGTTTAAAAGGAGATTCAGTTCAGTTCAGTTAAAAGGAGTAGTGGTCAGGGAATACAAAAAATGGAATTCATAAGAGGTAAATTTTGTTGGGGGTGGACTGAAGATAAGAGAAAAATCTAGATCAGAGTGGGAAACCTGTGACCTCAAAGCTACATGTAGCCCTCTCGGTCCTCAAGTGCAGCCCTTTGAATCCAAACTTCATTGAAGTTTCAGTTTGGATTGAAAGGGCCACACTTAAGGACCCAGAGAGCTACATGTGACCTTGAAGCAGCATGCTCCTTACTCCTGATTTAAATCATAGGCAGGAGGAAGTCACTGGGAATATAAAGGGGAAGGGGGTGGAAAGAAAGAGGTTTGTAGAAAATTATAGATGAAGTCCATAAAAGGAGTCTTTATCTTAATTCCCACTCTTGCTGACAAGTTGGGTTAACAGAGTTAACAATTGGGGGTAGGTTATTTTTCTAATGCTACCAGTTCAAGCCCCTATTCCAACCCCTATTCAGTCACCAATGATTAATATGCAGTATCATTTAACTAATAACAGATTAGCCTTTACAAAGGGCTATTTAAGGAGGACAAAAAAAAAATACAAATGAGTCAGTGTAGTTGAAGACTGGAAAACTAGGAAAGGGCTAGGTTATGCAAAGCTTTAAATGCCAATGATCCTGGAGGAAATAGGAAGTCTCTGGAGTTTATACAGTTGGGTAATGGGAGTAATGGGGTGGCACTGGAAGTTTAGCAGTGACAAGGTAATACCTGAGGGGAGAAAAAAATAAACACTCTGGCAGCTGAGTGGATGATAGATTATAGTAGAGAGAAGCTTGAGGCAGGGAGACAGACCAATCAGAAACCTTTTTCAGCTCTAAGTGTGAGGTGTGAGGGCAGAGAGAAAAGGAGCATTTATGAAGAGATATTTTAAATGGGAAACAAAGAGACTGACAGCAGATTGCACGTGTGAGGTGAATTTAAGCCAGAAGTTGAGTATAACATTGAGGTTGAGAGCCTGCATGAGTGGAAGGATGATGGTACCCTCCAAAGTAATCAGAAAATTGGGATGAGGAGAGGATTTTGAACATGAAAATCCTGAATTAAAAGGCTTCAGGAGCTAAGGCAGGTCTGCACAACTGCCAAAGGGTTTTGGACCACAGGCTGTGCAGGCCTGAGGTAGGGAGATGCCTGCTTTCCCTCCACAAGAAGACTTAGATTACTGAAAAATTAATTACCTTAATTGAAATTTACTAATAAAAGGTAGAAAAGTAAACTAAAGATCCAACATTGCTTTGAAGTTGACTTAAAAGTTCAGGAATTAAGTGAACTTTTTAAAGTATTTCCGATAGCAGTCCAATCCAAGGATGGAAAGTGTTTTGAGATGTCATTTTTTTCTGTCTAAGGCAAGGCTGCTTTCAAAACAACTAAATATCTCTGGAAAAGCTTATATTCCAGAATGTGACCAGTCTTACATCTGGGAAGTTCTTAAATCTAGCCCGAATCTCTCATGCTGTAATTTATAACATTTTCCTTTGTCTTATCCTTAGCAGAACTGAACAGCTGCTCCCAGTCACTGATACTTAACTTCACCCTACTTTCTGCCAGGAGCATAAGGGGATGTTGCTTTGGCAGCGGCACAGTTGCCTAAAGCCTAATTTCCCCCCTGGTGGGCTACTGTAGCTATCCTATTCAGATTCTCATAAGCAGGGCCTTCCAAGGTTTGATAAGAGTAACTGAATTGCTGTAAACAGTGTTTAATGTCCCATTTATTCCTGAAGGGCCTTTTGGGGTTCTCATTAAGACCCAACTAAACCCAAACTTGGGATTTGAAAGGGAAAAAAAAACAAAATAAAACATACTGTATGGTGGTGGTGGAGTACGGGTGTGTGGGAAGGGAAAAAGGTGAGAACAGTTAAGAACAGTGGAATCAATAATGCGTTTATGTTTGCTCTTGTATTTCTGCATGCATGTATATATATACACATATATATACATATATATATATACACACACACACACATAAATCTTCCATTTTATCTTCTTATAGCTCATCTCTGACTACTCAAGTTGCCCCTGGCGTAAAGAGTAGGGGCCCTTTATTCATTACCACATAAGAGACCTCCCACAAACTCCCTCTTTTAATACCTGCTTATCCCATTCAAACCGTAATCCCCTTCTCAATTAGCAGGCAGTGAAATGGGTTAAAATATTGCAAGCATGGCCTCAAAAATTTTAAAAGGAAGGAAAAAATAGATCATTCACATCTTTTTTTTTTCTACTTTTCATCTAAGAACAGGATCTAAAATTATTTGGCAAATCACATCGAAGTTCTGATTCTGTGGGAATTGAAGCAAAATGAGACAGAAGATCAAATCTTTCTGATGGTGAATAACGTTTTGCAGAATGAAAAAGAGGAGTTTGGTCTAATATTACTCAAGGTAGAATCTATAAAGAGTAGAAAAGTGATAAACATCAAGCTAACTTTAAAAGTACAGCTAATGAAACACTTGCATCATCATGTTGAGGGATCTAATTTGCCCTGCCCCTGTGTTTGTTGGTGCAACTGCATTCTGCAAAGAGGTTTGGTTTCCTCCTATTTGGGTTGTTGGTTTCTAAAAAATATATAATAAACCTTAAGAGTTGCTTTTGTAAAGGTTTAAAAAAAACCTAGACTTTTCCCATTAAAACCCTATTTTCAGGAGTTTATTTTGGCATCCTGAAGATAATACAGTACTTATTACAGATAGGGCATTTTCATTGAAAGTGTTGATTTTCTATCTCATTCAGGACCATAGATTGAGAGTTGGAAAGTACCTTAGAGACTATATAGTCCAACCCCCTCATTAAGAGATGAAGAATCTGAGCCCAGAGAGATTATAATAACTTGTCCAAGGTCACACAGTTAAGTGACTGCAGATGCTCCAATTCTAAATTTCCTCTTCATTGAATCCACCATCTTTCTTCACTTTCCTTTTCTTGACTCTAATTGCTTTTTTTCCTGTCTTTTGTTTTTACTGGGTCATTATGGGGAACTCACAGTGTGGAAACTTCTTCCCCAATGCAGACTTGTAATTCATCTGTCATTTAGAGAGTTGCCCAGTACACTTAATGTTACCTGACTTGACTATGGTGACATAGCTAGTATGTGTCAAAAGCAGGACTTAAACCCAGGTCTCCCTGACCCCAAGGAGGCAACTCTATCCATTATGCCTCTTTCTTCTGTTTTACATTTTGCATATTTTAAATGGCACAATTTAGGGCATCATGCTGTTTAACATTTTATCAGTGATTTGGATAAAGGCAGCGATAGCATATTGATCAGATTTGCACATGACACAAAGCTGGGAAGGATGGTGCTATGTGGATAACAGAGTCAGAATCCAAAAAGATCTTGACAGGCTGTTCATGATTCTATTCAAGTAATTAAAGCTCTCCAAGCCTCATTCCTGTACTTAAAGATTATAGAATCACAGAATAACAACAGCAGCTGAGACCTTCTTGGACGGGATGCTTGACTGAATCTGATAAGACGAAATTTAATTGGAATAAATGTAAAGTCTTATGCTTGGGTTCAAAAATCAACCTAGATACAAAATAGGAAATGGAGCTAGAAAGTTACTTGAGGACAGGGACTGTTTTTTGCATCTTTTTGTATCCCCTTGGCTTAGCATAGTGTCTGGTACTTAGTATTATTGTTCTGTTATGTCTGACTCTTTCTGACCTCATTTGGGTTTGTTTTTTTTTTTTGGCAAAATTACTAGAGTGATTTGTCATTTCCTTTTTCAGCTCATTTTACAGATGAAGAGGCAAACAGGGTCACCCAGCTAGTAAATATCTGAGGCCAGATTTGAACTCAGGAAGATGGGTCTTTCTGACTCCAGGCTGGGGGCTCTATCTGTTGTGCCACCTAGCTGTCCAGTGCTACTAGCTGTCACATAGTAGGGGCTTAATAAATATGTATTGATTGATTCAGATGAAAAAAACTGGTGATCTGGGGTTTTTAGTGAATTTATAAGGTCAAGATCAGTAACCGATATAATAAGGCAGTTAAAAAAATATAACTAAGAGGCATAATTTCCAGAATTAGGGAGGTGAGAGTCCCACTCTTTACCAGTCAGACCACATCTGAATATTTTATTCAGTTTGGGTTCCACATTTTAAGAAGCACATTTGTAAGCAAAAGAGAGTCCAGAAGAGAGGGTAACCACAATGGTGAGTCTGGAGATCATGTAATATATCAAGTTACTAGGATTACCATAGAGACAGGTAGGTTTGGAGCAATGGGCATGATAGTTATTGTCAATTAGTTGAAGGGTTATCATTTGGGAGGGGGATTAGATTTAGTCTTCTCTGTCTTCAGGGAACAGAACTAGGAAAAATGGGCATGAGTTTCAGATGCAGATTTAGACTTAATGTAAGGCAATTCCAGCCATCTGAAATGCCATGGATTGCCTTGGAAGCCACTTTTAAAATAGAATTGTGAAAATTAACTGGTGTGATTAAGGGCATCACCATATAGAGGAACAAGCACCAAAATAAAAGCCAGGACACTTAGATTCTAGTCTTGGCTCTTCTATTTTCTCACCATGTGACTGAAGAAGGCAAGCCATTTCATTTTTCTAGGCTTGCTTTTCTTATTTGTAAAATGAGCAAAAGTCATTTAATTTGCAACCCAGTGTTGCTTATTCAGATGAAGGCATAACCTATTTGTTTTGTTTGTGTTTTTAGTGAAGGATTGGGGAGTAGAGCTAAAGGTACCTACTATAAGAACTCAGATTATTTAAGACAGCAGCAAATGCTGAAGATCACGGGCACCTTGAAGGCAGCCTCTCAAAGATCCTCTCAAAGGATGGAACTAGATAGACTTGGCAGTTGAAAAAAGACATCAGAGCTTACTACTAGGCACTGAATTCCTGGTATCTTGTAGTTTCACCATGTTCAGTGATAAAGAATCTTTAAGCCAGGCAACTTTGAGAAAATGTGTCTGTTAATGATAACTCTCACACACAAATCTTACTGAGAATAAGGAAAGGATACAGTAAAAAGGATCACTTGGAAGGAGCTGACAATTCTTTTCAGCCTTTTTTCCTCCTTAAAGTTGTGACAGTTTCAGAGACTTGCACACAAGTGGTCCTCATCTGTTCATTCCTTATTCTGCCATTCATTAAAGTCTTTCATGCATTTGTTCAACTTTTCTTCTTTATTTAGACATCAGTTGCTAATTACAAAACATTTATTTTGCTTTAAAGTACCCTAATTGATCACAACTTGAATGATAAAGTTGATATTTCATAATATGTTCATTTTAGGGATAGCAGTAGAATATGTTCTTTTCACCAAGACACCAAAAATATCCTTTGGTTAACCTTAATATGAAAAAAATAGACCAACTTAGCTTTGGCTGAACATTTCAGAAACAAAGGTTAAAGTTTTAGACATTTTAATGACTATAGATGCAACCTGAATTGAAAAGGTTTTGCAGATTTTCTTACGTTACAAAGACAGCATTTACACAAACTTTTTTTTAACCAATTTCTCAAAAAGACCTAAGAAAATAAGTCTGCAAAACTCCCAAGAGTAATTAGAAAATTTTATTTTGTTACATCATTGATTAAGCTCTCCAACCAAGATGAAAAAAGCTCTTTTTTTGGCCACTACTATGGATTCCATCTGAGAAATAAGGATGCTATGTGACCACTTTAATAGCTCTGGTTTGATATCTAAAAGCCTTCTTATTCTAATATGATAAATTTGGCAATTCAGTAATTGCAGTAATGTGAATAGATTGCAAGTTTATATACCAATTCTAAAATAAATGGCTTCAGTTCACCACAGTATTCACTTTGATATATCTGTCTATAGAAACCCTTTGCTGAAGAACCAACAAGATGTCTATGAATATTGTTGCCTAATTATAATGCATCAGCTCTTCAACCATTAGTAACTTAGAATTGTGATCAGTTTTTCTTCAAGAGCTGTCTACAATGGCAGGGACTGGAAAGATCTCATGGACCAATAGAAGTTTTCTTTGTCATCATGAGATATGTCATTATCCCCTAAAGGCTATTTGATCCCGGGAATTGTGCCTCTATCCATACTTTGCCTAAACACTTTCATGACAGCCATTACTGTCTAATCTCTTGATTCATTTTAAAGGGTTAGCTCCCTGGCATAGGATCATGAAGGCAGGTGCCATGTCTCTGTGGGCTTTGTGCTATGGGATACTGAATGAAACCATGGGGCACGGCAGATCAGAAAGAGGCCAACATTCTGGATTTGGGGGAGGAGTTACCAGCCTATTTCAGATTTACACCAAACATTGACTTTTCCACATACCTACCAGCAGCTACAGGAGGAGCTAATATAGTTTGCAAAAGCTGTGGACTTTCATTTTCAGTTTTTAGAAACTTAAATAGTTTATCCAAACTTAAAGTAACAACAACATTCCAAATTATTCACTGCCTTTCACCTGACCTTAAAGAGACTACACCAGTCGTTATTTTTTTTTAATGTGCTCTTGGGAACAATAAGCATTGCTTCTAGCCGTGGTGTTAATTCAACACAAAATGTGAATTTTCTTATCCTACAAATTCATAAAACAACTGGAGCTGTGGTGCTCACCAACTTGTGCCTGCCTGCCTGAAGAGCATAAGGAAAGGAGCTAAGAAAAGGAGGCTGTAAAAGTGATCAAATGTAGCAAGTAGATTGCTATTTGAGCTATATCACCACTTCCGCCGGCTGACCCTTTTAGGCCAAACTACTGTAGTTGGGTGTGGTTGGGAATTGTGTTGAACCAGGTAAATATATGGTGTGTGGGTGGAGGGAGGCTGTACTTCAGGAGGGGAATAGATGAGGATTGAGGGAAGAGAAGGCAGGGTCAGAAAAGGTGATGCAGTATGATTAAGGAAAAGAATAAAAATAAAGCACATTTACTTGACATGTTAAAGTTTACAAGATGGAATTCACAAAAACCCTAGACAGAAGTTATATACGTGTGTGTGTGTGTGTGTGTGTGTGTGTGTGTGTGTGTGTGTATGAAATCTACATTTCACAGATGAGGAAATGGAGACTCAGGGAAGAGAAAGAACTTACCAATGTTCTCACAGAGTGAAGTAGAGGACACTTGGATTGAGGTATGTTTATGAAAAGGAAGGAAAGAGAAAGGGCTTGAGGGATACAGGTCAGAACCATGTTCACTGGAAGAGTGGAAAGCTATAAGATCACCAAACCTAATAATTAACACGATACCAACCCTGTATTTTTAAACTCATGATATTTTATTTTTATTTAGTCTTGTGGGGTTTCTAACCTGGGACACTGCCCACTCACACTTAGGAGTCCCAGAATAGTTCCCCCTTCTTCCTCCTCCATTCAAGGATCTCTGTATGTCCACTCAAAATGATACCCCAGAAACCCCTTCTGGTATCTTCACTGGACATATATTGTTCACCAATCCTTGGTGGCCCTGCAATCCCAAATGAGGGTTTAACTCTGAGAGACTTCTTCATTCTTCTTTGGGTTTTGCTCCTGGTTCTCTAGACTTCTTTCTCCGCCATGCCTCAACTGTCTTCTCACCATAGAAGATCCCTTTGCCTCTACAACCCTTTCCTCTAAATGATCAGTTCCTGTTGGAATCCCCATTTAAAATGGGAAAATACCCAGACCCGATATTTACTCCTTTATCCCTCTCCAGGCTTTGCTCTAGACTCTGGAGTCTTTATTTACCAGGCCACCTTCCTCACTCCTATTCTTCCCCCTCTCTCCTTTTCAGCTTCTTTTTATGTTATCTTCCTGAATTAGAATGTCAACTCCTTGAGGGTGGGGACTATCTTTGTTTTTTCCTTCATTTGTATGATTGGCCCTTTGCACAGTCTCCAACACATTAGCACTTAGTAAATAGTTCCAGACTTTCTGACCGTCCCCTCTGATGTAGATTATAACTCCTTGTTACTGCCTTCTGGAATCACTTGTTTATGGCCATTCTAACCATTTTCATCTTAGTCAGCTTGGATATATGGCTAGAGACACTGTAGGATAATATATGCTGACAGCTCTGGGACAGCTAGGGACCTGGAGTCAGGAAGAGTTAAAATTTGACTAGCTGTGTGACACTGGATGAGTCCTTTAACCTTGTTTGCCTCAGTTTCATCATCTGTAAAGTGGGCTGGAGAAAGAAATGGCAAGGCATTCTAGTATCTTTGCCAAGAAAATCCCAAATGGGGTTATGAAGAGTTTGGCTCGACTGAACAATAAATCAATCTACCTAGCAAAAGCCAGGCAGAGTGTCCCAAGGCTGGGACTATGTCATTTCTTTTATACTCCTAAAGTTGGGTGAAAGTCAAACCCTTCTGTTTTGGATAACTACCTAAACTAATGTTGAACATCTTTTGATCTTTCTTCTTAGCTTACAAATACATTTAAGGAAAAGCAAAAGCTAAGCTAAGGAGGAATTCGTGTTTTTATTAGACACATCTGTGAGCAGCAAGGTCTGATTGTTAAGTGTTTCATTTTGGCCAGTGACAATTCCAGTCTCCCTACTTCACAGCTCCCCTTACTTGTTTCGTGAGGCTGGTAGCATGAACCTGTCCAATTACTGGAAGAGTGGTAAGAAGGAGAGGGAAAATATGTTGATGCTCTGGTGCCCATGGATTTTTATCTATAAATTCTGATTAAAACCCAGAGCCTACAGAATCCAGCCTCCTGAGGGAGGGATCCAAGTGTGGCTAGTGATTCATGGCCCTGAGATGTAGAGGTGACTGAATTGCTAGCTGGCTAGTTATACAGTTTGCCCAATGCCAGGCACATAGTAGGTGCTTACTAAATGGTAGTTGGCTGATTTCAGCTCTGGCTACCTAGTTCTGCAGTAACAGAATTAGACCTCACTCAACATGAGAACCTGAAAAGGCCTTAGCCTAAAAAGGTCAGGGGCCTCCCTGTTGCATCCTGGGCTATCTCCAGTAGTCCTGATGAATATTAGACCCCTGCACCCAGATGGCTCTGGAGGAGAAAGTGAGGTTGGTGAACTTGCATAGCCTACCCTCACTCAAATCAATGTCAACTGCAAGTTGTGTCATTATCTCCCTGAATGAAGGATAAAACACAACTGAATTAGTACTAACTTAATAAGAAGGCCCAGAATGTCATATTCCATTGAAGGCTGAGCTGGCAAAACAGGCAATTAAGCAGATTCCTGAGTTGAGTAAGGGTGCCTACCTAGAATAAAAGAGATAGGTAGGGCACGAGTAGGGAGGAGAACAAGAATAAACTGGAAATCCAGACTGAATTGGTATCAGGATATTTATGGAGCGCTGAAATCCAAAAGGCTTAGAGGAACAGGAAAACTCTAACAGAGAGTCAGTCCAGGAAATCTTTAGGAGCTCAGGAAACAATACTAAAGGAGATGGATTTGAGGAATGGACTGTTTGGTTTAACTTGTATCTCCCCTCTCCCTTCCCTGCCCCCAAGCCTCTGTCCTAAGTAAGCTGATGATGTTTCCTGCATCCTCACCCTCCCACTGACATTTGGATGTGGTGGTGAGTTGCATCTGTTCTGGGCCTTTATGAGCCAGTCAGGTCCAGAAGATCTGTCCAAATAACACTCCGAAGGAGAAGTGGATGACATTTGTAAATGCCTCTACCAGTTTGGGGGTCTATTGTTGTTATTGTTTGTCCTTCATTCTTGAAGAGGACCATGACATCAGGAAGATGATGTCTTGACCTGCAAGTGAATTGGATTTAAGTGAGTCAGGGATGCACAAAAACACCAGCCTCACACTCTTCCTGAAGCCATCTGGGTCCAGTGGTGAGGTATAGATCAGGACGACTGGAGATGGCCCTGGATGTGGTGGAAGACCATGGTCTCAGTTTGTCTTAGGCAATGTGCACTGGGGTCTGTACATCATGGTTGGCTTCTGTTTTCCCTCCTTTTCTCTCTTTCCATCCAGACAACACTGAGTTAAAGACGTCCTGAATAATGCATTCTCTTTTCCATCCATAATTAGCTGGAGGTGGTTGAGGATTCAGAGGATGTAGTTTGGGGTTAGGGTGTGAATAATTAACCCCCAGCAAGCTGAGGGACTAGGTCTCTACCGGAAAGATAAAGGGCTTTCAGTTTCAGTGTAAGTGCTCAGGCTAATAATACATAGAATATATGATGGACTTCATTTAACCTGACAAAAGATGTAAAAAGATTTCTATGTGAGCCCATAAAGAGTCAAAACAACAATTCTTCCCTCTCCAGGGAGTCCTCCTCTATGTGTTGTCTCCTTCTAAGAGAATGTGAGTTGCTTGAGAATAAGGATGGTCTTAATTTTCTATTTGTATCCCTGGCATTTATCACAATGTAAGAGTTTAATAAATATTTTTTCATTCATTCATTGGATGGAAATATTGATTTGATTATGGTTTTAGAACTAGAAAGTGAGAGGAGGGGTACCCATATTGCTGGAGAAAATGTCTAGGCTGGTATAGGTATAGTAGGCTACAGTGAAACATTCACCAAGGGTATTGGGGTCCCAGGGTAAAAGTTTCAGAGATCAAAGGATTAAGTCTACCAGGGCATCATCAGGGTTTCGGTAGCAAGGCAGGTGGAAGGAAGGTGGCCCAGGATTAAGAAAATTCTTAAGACAAAAGGTATTTGAAGTTATATTTAAAAATGTAAGAAAACATAAAGCATTTCAAAAGGCCCATTATATTTCATCAGAAGATAAAGGTCTTAGCTTCCTGGATAATTTTTATGGAAGGATTTTCCTGGGTGGGAGCATGCTAGTCAAGACAAGTGTGAAAATTCAGGCAGTTCTGTGTCCTTTGTAACGTTCAGATATTAGGATGACAGATTCCAAGTCTAAACTCATCACCAGTAGTGTGTGTGTGTGTGTGTGTGTGTGTGTGTGTGTATCTGGATATCTATATCTCTCTGTAGAAATCACATATACACATGTGTACCAGACTTTTAAAATTGCCATTATCAGCTCTTCTAAACTTTTTGGTAATCACACCAGTCTCTTGTCCCTTCTGTTGTTGATTCATACGCAGCATGAACCACTTTATCATTTCATGTTGTTGGATCTGTGCCCCTCACAAACGTAGTCAGATATGGTTGAGTACTTACACTTGAATAAACAGTTTTAAAAATAGGCTGTGATTATGTTTGGAATCTTTGGATTTGAGTAATTTTCAGTACTAGAAAGTGTTTTATCTTACTGTTGGATAACATAGTGGCATCTATTCTCACAATTTGGTTGTGTTCACTTAAAAAATCCTGCAGGCTTTTCTCCATGGTTTAATGAAAATTCACCAGAGAACTAATACTACTCATGTCTGGTGTGTGTGTGTGTGTGTGTGTGTGTGTGTGCATACATACTTAATTTTTAACATGGCTTGATGATTTTAAACCTCTGGGAACAGGAGTAACAATAACAACCCACCACCTAGAGGTCAGTCTTTTTTGTTATTTATTATACGGTGCTGTTTCAGATTCTGTGACAGGTAGCAAATCTGCTTGCTCTCCTCAGCACATACTTTGCTTGTTTCCCTCTTCTAGGCTCCTGCTTTGCTGTCCTACAGAAAACGTGCTAGAGCCAGCGCAAAGCAGCTTGGAAATCAATACGTTCTACAAATCGTGACTTGTTTGGTTGGTTGTCTAGACTGAAGGAAGAGTCTTCTCTTCCCTTCCTTCCCAACTAGAGAACATCTTCTCACTTTTCCTCCTTTCTATGTCCTTTCTATACCTTCTTCATCAATGACTGAAAAGCTTCTTCTATAAAACAATCCCTGGCCAGCTCAGAATCACAGGATTTAGAACTAGAAGAAGCCTCCTAGATTATCTTATCTACTGCCCTCATAATATTTATAATTATAGCTAGCATTTATATAGCACTTTGAGGTTTGCAAAGCATTTTACATCCATTATTTCATTTCACAGTTAAGGAAACTGAGGATCACCATCACCCAGTAAGTAATTCAAACCTGGGTTTTCTGATTCCAAATCTCATTTCATGTCACCATATATAGTTTTGCTCCATCTTCTCAGCCCTTCATTTATTTCTCACAACTATATTAATTTATAGCTACTTTGTAAATCCCTATGTTCTTTTTTCTATTTCCACAGGGTTTTTTTCTGCCTCTTATAATAATAATGATGATGATGATGATGATGACAGTGATAATAGGCTTAACACTTTAAGATTTACAGACCATCTTGTGTATGTTATTTATTTTATTCTTATATCAACCCTAAGCAGTAAATGCTGCAGAGATTATGATTCCCATTTTAGAGAGAAGGAAATTGAAGTTCAGTCATCCAACAAATCAAAGAGAGGTCAGTGACTTGTCTAGGGTCAACTATGTAATAAGTGTCTGAGGCAGGATTACAATGCAGGTTTTTCTGACCCTAGCATTCTAGTCTCTGTGCCACACTGTCTCTCTTTATATCATAAGGTTCTTTTCTGTCTTCTACTTATCTCGTAACTTTTAAACAACTAATACAAAAGAGTTTCAAACTTTATTCTGCTGGTGTTCTTTCAAAAAAAAGGCTTTTTTTTTTTAAAAAAATCAGTACTACAAAGATGAGAAGCAACAATGAGTTAGCAGATGGATAGGCAGCTTTCAAGTCAGGAAGACTTCTGACACCTACTTTCCATGTTACCCTGGGCAAATCGCTTAATCTCTTAGTCCTGTGGACGATTCTCCAAGAATATAAATTGCAGAACATGCTATAAACCTTCATTGATAGTTTCTTTCTTAGGTATTGCTTATAATAGTGGTTTGGCCCCTCCAAAAAAATAAAGCCTATTTATTTTACTGTTACTTCACTGAAAAAAAAAATCGGTTCACATTAACAATTGATCAGATATGGTCTTTACTGGGATGGTAAGGAAGCCTTTTCCTTGCCTTTAGGCATTCAGTTTTATACTTAATAATAATGCATTGGTAGAGTGTGATGGGGACAGCCAAGTGGCATAATGGATAGAGTGCCAGGCCTGCAGTCAGGAAGACCCAAGTTCAAATGTGACCTCAGATACTTACTAGCTGTGTGACCCTGGGCAAGTCGCTTAACTCTCTTTGCTGTAGTTTCCTCATCTATAAAATGATTTCCTGGAGAAGGAAATGGCAAAACACCCCAGTATCTTTGCCAAGAAAACCTCCAAATGGGGTCACAAAGAATTGGACATGGCTGAAACAACTGAACAGCAACAGAATATGACCACATCTATGAGCTCACTGCATGTTAGTTAAAGAAAATATTATTCATATTTGACAGAGAAAACAACAGTAGGTAGAATTTTAAATGACTTGTCCAAGCCACAGAGAGAGAGACAGAGACAGAGAGACAGAGAGAGAGAGAGAGACAGAGAGAGAGAGAGAGAGAGTGAGAGACAGAGAGAGAGACAGAGAGAGAGAGAGAGTGGCAGAACTAGGTTTTGAACCAAGGTTGCCTGGTTCCCTGCCCATGGCTCTTTCACAAAATGGGTGCTACTTCCTTTCCAGAGGGCAGAATTCCCGATTGTTTTAATTGAAACTCTGCCTTAAACCACTAAAGATGACTTCAAAGGATAACATCTAGAAGACTCCTTTCTGCTTCTTCCTTTATCAGGTGCCTGCAGATCTGCATAGTATGCTCTTTCAGAAAGCATTTGAAGGAGGAGGATTAGGTGATCTCCAAGACCCTTCTAGCTCTAAGTCCTCCGATCCTTTCTGTTGGACCCAAGGGAGATCACTCTCACCAAATTCACACCACCAGAACCTTTTTCTCTTGAGTTGGTGTGAAAGACTTGTTGATTGATTGATTGTGTGCTCCAGGCCTCCTTGGCTTTCAGCATCAGCCAGTCAGTCTGCTGTAGTCTGCTTTCACATAAACCTCTTTTGAGATGCTATTGTTTCATGTGAAAAATGATACAGAGAAAAACACTTTATTGTTTGGTAATTTTATACTGGAATTTATTGAGATGCGGTTCTGCTATTGTTTACTGAAAGAATGAAGATATTCCCATCAACTCTTCATTAGAAGAAAGCAAACTTTGAAGTGGGATTTAAACAAACTTCTTGAATTAGACTAGAAAACATCATGGGCTAGAGGGAGAATTTCCTCCAGATGAGGACCCATTGAATTAGGAAGACAAACCAGGGAAGTTCATTGGAAACAGTAGATTGGGTCCCATTTTCCACCTCAGACAATTGAACCTAGAGAGAGACATGATTGCTGTCTTCAAATATCTAAAGGCCATCTGTCCTATGGAAAGGAGATTAAGCATATTTTGCTTGAACTGGAGGACAAAGAAGGATAAGTGATTAGAATTTATAAGAAGGTAGTTTTGACTCCCTATAAAGGAGAACTTTCTTTACAGTTGGAGCCATCAGGAAATGGATTGGGGTTCTCCATTACTCTCTTTCAAGAAGAAGTTCTCTGGCCATTTGTTAATATTATTGCAAATGGGATTTCTAGGAAGTCTGACTCAATGATTTCTAGATGTCTCTTCAACTTCAAGGTTCTGATTCCGTTTCTTATTAGTGTTACCTTGAACTAACCACTGAACTT
Source organism: Petaurus breviceps papuanus (assembly GCF_028583685.1). Lineage (NCBI taxonomy): Eukaryota > Metazoa > Chordata > Mammalia > Diprotodontia > Petauridae > Petaurus > Petaurus breviceps. The sequence continues at coordinate 24,317,527 of NW_027185698.1, read as the reverse complement.
CTCTGGACTTCATTTCCTCGTCAGCAAAATGGGAGTAGTGATACCTTTCTAATTCACCTCCTCAGATTTATTAAGAAGACCAAATGAAATAATGTATGTAAAGTACTTTTTAGCTAGAATGTGCTTTCTGAATGGAGGCCTGGCGTGGGATGGCAGGGTAAAAGGCCCCAGAAGCAGGCCTTGCAAAATTGACAAGCATTAGATCACAATTATAATAATATTTTGTTTTAATTTTTAAAAATGAGAATGTTCTATTTCTTTAACAAAATGAGAAAAGAATATAATGAGTGAACAGAAAATTGGAAGAGTTAGTACAAGTGCAAAAGTAAAGCAGTGAAGAGATCACTGGAGTTGGGGACCTGGGTTTTAATCCTGACTCTGGTATTTACTACCTGTGTTATCTCAGGACCTAGTTGCTTCATGCCTTTGGTTCACAGTTTCATCTTCTGGGAAATGAGGGGTTAAATTAGATACGACCTCTGGTTCTCTTCCTTCTTCCACACCCCCAGCAAACAAACACACACTCTTTTGACTTGTTTTTGCAAAATTACTTCTTGTTGGTTAATGAAGAATTTGTTTATAAGGAGATAATAAGCAGTATGTACATAACTGTAGCATTCTTCATCTTATGAAATAGATGAGATCTACTGGGTCTCCTATGGAAGGCTTCAAAATTATCTGGGAACGTTTCTGTGATGATGTTTTAAACAAAAAAAAATGCAACATACTTTAATATTCTTGAAATAGCTGATATAAGCCAATAGCTACTCCCTCCCTCTTTCTCTGGAATTTAAGGAGGCTAGATATGGTGGAGCAGCCTCAGGAAAATGTATGTATATATTAAAAGAAGAAGAAAAGCAGCTGCTGGGATTGAAAGCCTAGAGTTGAGATAATGGACTTTTCAGTATTTCAGGCTTGCTGAGTATTTAATTTGGTTTTTATTCATGTAAGTGTGTGTATGTTTGATTTATGTTGGTGAAACTGACCCTTCTCAGTTTTAAAATCTGCTCCATTCAGCTGTCCTGTTTTTTACTTAGGCTAAGAAGTAATGTCATGAATGGAATTGGGGCCCAATAATTCTGTTTCTTACAAAGTTGTATTCATTAGACTGCAACTCATCGCCTTAGCTCAGCATGTTCATCTCTTTATTACTTTGTATACATTTACATGGTGGGTTCATGTCCAAATGCCACCCAAGGGGCCCCTGTACTCTCTGGGAGCTTGTGCAGAGATGGACTTCTGTGGTCCCAGATTTTAAATCTCACTATACTGTCCAAAGTCTTCTATGCCTTTTTATACCAACACGCAAGCTCTGTACTTGTACTCCATATATTGTACTCCTTGGGGCATAACCCATGGGAAATAGAATTTCTTCCAAAAAAAAATCTTTTTTTCACCCTCACATTGGTCAAGGTCTGCAGCAGAACAGAAACAGCAGAGCAAGCAAAGGGGTGTGATCAACATGCCATCACTGTAGAAGGGCCCTGTCTCTGTCAGAGTTTCCACACAACAACAACTATGACTTACTGATGCAGCTTTTGACTATTTGACCTCACCTGGCACTGAAGACTTAGAGTTTGAAGGGACCTTAGAGGTCATTTAGTCTAACCCCCTAAACTGTAGCTTGAATTTACAGATAAGGAAACAGAGGCCTAGAGAAAGGAAAGGACTATCACATAGTCACACAGCTGGGCTGAGATTTGAAAACTAGTTTGCTATGGATTCAATCATCTTTGTACTATAACATGCTGAGTTTGTGTGAATCCCACTTGTCTATGCATGGGCTGATATTCTGACCTCCATTTAATGATTCCTATTTAATCCTTTGGCCAGTTAGGTGGTCCAGTGGATAGAATGCTGAGCCTGGAATTAGGAAGACTTCATGAGTTCAAATCTGGTCTCAGATACTTATATTAGCTGTGTGACCCTCAGCAAGTCACTTAACCCTGTTAGCCTCAGTTTCTTCATCTGTAAAATGAGTTGAGGAAGCAAATGGCAAGCCACTCTGGAATCTTTGTCAAGAAAACCTCAAATGGAGGCATGAAGAGCTGGACATAATGGAACACAATTAAATAATAGCAGTTTAATCCTCTGAATTCCTTATGCTGTTAAATTCTTAAGACTTGACCCTAGCAAACCATTTGTATCATCCTTTCAGATCATGGTCTGTGATGTCCTCCCCTCCTTCTCTTCTCCCTCCCTAGCAATGCTCCAGTGAGCCTGATAATTATCTTCAATCACTAAGAATGTTATGTTGTCACTGGAGAGGGGAATGGTACCCAACAACATTCTAGACCCACAGAGAGGGACACACAGACACAGCAAAGCGATTGAGACAACCAGAGGTTTGGAGACAGAAAACTTGAATTTTGGTCCTGGCTATTTCATTTTTTTAGCTCTGTGATCTTAGGCAAGTCTGGGCTTTTCATCTCTGAGCTCCATAGTCTAGCTCTAACCCACCTTTCTAGCCTTATTTCAAGTTACCCCTTTTCAAGTACTCTATATTCCAGTCATACTACACTCCATGCTGTTTCTGAACTCAATATGCCAACTTCCCCCTGCCTTGTTTAGTAGGCTGCCTTCTCATATCCACCTTTCAGCATCCTTTCCTTCTTTCAAATGATGTGTCTAGTTGCAGAGTATGAATGTCATCACTTAAGGACTCTGACTGGTGGGGAGGTTTTGAAAAAGGCCGAAGAGGTGGAGAGGCAATCTGTTTGTGGTCATAGGTCAGAGTAAGAGGAATGGAAGTATAGCTATGTGGAATGGCAGTATTATGGTATTTCTAAACTGTGAAGTCCTGGCAGAATATTTGCATTCTTAGGGTCAAGACTTCGTATATTTTTAACCTGCTTAAAAACTCCACCAACTCTCCAGCTTCTGCTGAGAAATTTCTGAAGATTTTCATGAGGTAAAAAGCACTGAAACCTAAATTCCTATCATTGGAGCTGTGAGTTCTAAAGTGACAATTCCCTTTCCCATTATAAAGGAGTTATGCTTATTTGTCTATGGGACTGTGGGGGGTAGGGAGGCAGAGAATTATTTTACTCCTTGATTCCCTCTTGTTATTTATATTGTTTTATATCTAATTAATTTTTTTGCTATTATTGTTACTCTTATGTGACCTGTTGTAGCAAATGTTGTACTGATATGGGCTCAGGTTGTTTCATATAACTGATTATTCCAAATGGCTACACTGAGTCTGAAAAAGTAAAAGGAACCCCAGAATCATAGTTCTCAGAGTTTTCAGAGCCCATTTCTTTCATATGTTTGTGTTTCTGGCGCATAATGTATGCTTTATACACATTTGTTGAATGAATTAGTGATGCCTGCAAGCTCTCAGAAAACTCTTGGGAACTGTCCTCTTTTATATTCTTCCTCAGCTACCAGGATCTACTTTCACCTTCTTTTCCTTGCATTGAAGCCAGAAATTTACTAGCAGCTAAGAGAAAGGTAAAAAACAACAACAAAACAACCCAAAACCAAACAACCTCTCCCAAACAACCCACAAACTTCCAGAGAATTTTAGATTGATTACATTACAGAAACCAGAAATATTATTCTGAGATTTCTTTAAATTTGGTAACATTCAAAGAGTACAAAACTTGACTGAATCTGTTCCACTCCCCAAATGAGAGCATTAGAGCTAGAAAATGCCTAGAGCTGCTATCAGGGCACCTTGCTCATAGACATCTTTCCCTCTCCTGTATGCACCTGACTGTCCATTTTCTTCCCATCCCTCCTTACTCAACTGTTGACTTGATTTCAGTCCTTCTACCTTAATTGTTTAGTATACTCCTTGAGCCAACCCTCCTGTCCCCGCAACAACCAGAATAGTGTTAACACTTACCACTCCCACAGTATACAATAACTATATGCAATTTTCCCAAATGCACACACACACACACACATACACATGTGTATGTGGCACATGTAGCACTGGAGGAAAAGCAAAAAATTCAAGTTTTCAGTTATGCCTGCTTTGCAAGTTCTCAGATAGGACCAATCCTAACAAAACTGGTCCCTACTACTTTCTGTTCCTTTCCTTCCCTTTGTGGCATCCTTCCACCATGGTATTGAGAAACCCCTGCCTGAAGGTTTCTACTGTGGCACCCTACCTATATTACAATATCCTAGCAGTAACCTGTATTTTGTATTATTTTTTCTACCTACAGCCTTATCAAAACTGAACTCTGCATTTTTTTCTTTCCTGTAGCAGCCTGCTCTCAGATAGCAATCACTGGAAAGCAAACTGATAAGATAATGTGCAACAAAGGATTTAATGTGTTATCTTTACCAGGATATTTGTATTTTAAGGAATTAATTAATTTTTTGTTGTTTAGTTGTTCAGTAATGTCTGACTCTATGGACTATAGCATGCCAGGCCCTTCTATCTTCCACTTTTGTCTTAGTCTGTTCAAGTTCATGTTCATTGTTTCCTTGATACTGCCTATTCATGGTCTCTTCCAATGAGGTGTGTCTTCTCATTATGTGGCCAAAGTACTTCGGCTTCAGCTTCAGTATTTGACCTTCCAGTGAATAGCCTGAATTAATTTCTTTTAAGTATTGACTGATTTGACCTCCTTGATATCCAAGGGACTCTCAAAAGTCTTCTACAGCATCACAATTCAAAAATGTTGATTCTGTGGCTCTCAGTTTTCCTTATAGTCCAGCTCCCACATCCATACCCTACTGTCAGAAAAACCATAGCTTTGACTATATGGATCCTTGTGGCTAGGTGATATCTCTACTTTTTAGTATGCTGAACAGTTAATTAATACTTGAAGTCAAAGGAATCGAGCCCTAATAGTGACATTTCAGGCTTTGAGAGTTCACATGGTAAAATGCTGAATAAATGCTTAATTCATTCAGATAGGTGATGGCCCATTTCACTTATATCAATAGCCATTCCTTTTCTCTGAACTTCAGTCTTTAAGAGACTAAGTAGCATTTTTAAGAACCCTGCTAAAGAGGATGGCTTATTTGCTGTATTAACTATAAAACAGAATGAATCCAGGATACTGCCTTTAAATGTGACCTGCCCATCTAAACTTGGAAACTTTCTGGTTCTAGTGGTTTTTCTGGTATTTTTGTTAAATGATCTTTTCCAGGTTTTGCATTTTATGATACCGACAGAATCCTTGAGTACAATTATGACATAATTTTTAGAGCACTTTAAGGTTTATGTAATACTTCCCACAACCCTATGAAGTAGGCAATGCAAATTCTATAATCTCTATTTGCAAATGAATAAACCTGGGCTGATAGAGAATAAGCAATTTGGTTCTATTACTAGTAAGTGTCAGAGCTTGCACGTAGTACTGTGACTTGAGGTCTAGTGGCCTTTGTACTCTACCACTAAACCTCTGAGGGGCCCCTAGACACTTGGAAGAGACAGAAGTAACAGCCATGCCTATGCTAGAGGTCTAATTGCTAATTCACTGTCATTATCATGTTTATATTTAATGAAGAAAGTATCTGAATTTTTACTTTCTTGAGGGTTTTTGAGACATTACATGAAATATGGAAGTATTATTTTTTTTTAAAAGTTCTCATTTTGTTTTTGTAAAGTTTATTTTGTATGAAAGACGTGGGTTCAAATATGAGCTTTCTTGTTTTTTACCTATATGACCTGAGGTGCATAACCTCTATCTCTAGGAACTTTGCAGCTCTAAAATCCCGAGTTGATAAATGTCCTAAATATCAACAACATTCCTATTCTACCACAATACTGTGAATGAACTTTGCCAGATAATTTCAGTAGGATATGTTGCAGCGAGAAAAATATCTGTGCATACTTTCCTCCTCAATTAGGTTAGCAAGGTTTCTTTTTCCAAAAGTCCTCTGTAAGTCAAGCTTTTTAGCGATGCACTGGGGTGAATGCTATGGTTCACTTATTTTTGGTATGTGTAATCCCTGTGTCTCTATTCTGCACAGATTATGGATGCTTCTGGCAAAGAGAATTTCCATAGGGAGGTGTGCATTTGCTATGACTGGCTGGAAGACAAGTAATTATAAATGCTGCTTTATCAATTTACAGTACAACCGCTCTGTGGCCAAAAGCAAAGCTAGAATCCTGGTCCTGACGGTGGCAGGCAGGCTTTGGAGGTCTTTGCCTTCATTTTGTAGTTTTGCTCTTTTACACTAGTAAGCCTCTAATATGTGGCATTAATATTTATCTAATTTTTAAACAACGATGCTACAATCTCTCCCTTTTGAGACAATTTATAGATATTACAATAATAACCTTGTTTGCCTGGGAAATGTGTTGAATAGATTATATATCCTGCATTTGTTTGGACAGGCAAATAAGGCTGACTACAGCTGTAGCAATGCATAGGAAGACCTGAAAAAAAAATAGAGTCCAGAGTCCTAAAGCCCAAAAAGAGCCAAGGCATGTAAAAATGAGGATGATAAGAAAAAAAACAACAACTTTTTTTGGGCAAGTGGAAAAAGAGCTGGATTTGAAGTCAGAGAAGATGAGTTCAGATTCTGCTTTTTTCATTAGCCTGTGTGACCTTGGGCCTCAGTTTCCTCATCTGTAAAATGACAGGGTTGGGCTAGACAATGCCTGAAATCTCTTCCAACTCTCAGTCTATGAACCCATGAGACTTCTCTGCACTACAGAAGACCTGGTTTTTACTATAATTTGTTACGATTGTTGGTTGTAAGACCTTGAGCAGCACATGTCTTTTCTCTGGCACTCAGTTCTCTCATCTGAAAAACAAGGAGTCTATATAAGCTGATCTCCAAGGCCTCTCTTAGCTCGAGTCCTATTAGTATAACTTGTATAAGATAAGCAACTACTCTGTGACTTATTATTTTTAGATATACAGATTTTTATATATGATAATGACACTGACAGGTAATATTTATATAGCGTTTTAAGGTTAGCAAAATTATTTAACGACATTATCTCATTTGGCTCTCACGACATTCCTGTGAGGTGTTGTTTAGTTATTTTCAGTTCTGTCTGACTCTTTGTGATACCTTTTGGAGTTTTCTTTTGCAAAGATATTAGAGTGGTTTGCCATTTCCTTCTCCAATTCATTTAACAAAAAAGGAAGCTGAGGCAAACAGAGTTAAGTGATTAGCCCAGGATCACAGAGCTAATAAGTGTCTGAGGTTAGATTTGCACTCAAGTCTTCCTGACTCCTCCAGGCCCACTCTATCCACTGCGCCATGTAGCTACCCTTCTTATGAGGTGGGCAGTATAAATTATCTGTCTGTCTATCTATCTATCTATCTATCTATCTATCTATCTATCTATCTATCTATCCATCCATCCATCCATCCATCCATCCATCCATCCATCCATCCATCCATCCATCCATCCATCCATACATCCATCCGTCTATCTATCTATCTGTCTGTCTATCTATCTATCTATCTATCTATCTATCTATCTATCTATCTATCTATCATCTATTCCATCCATCTATTTAATGCAAGGTATACCTACAGTCTCCAAGGAAACCCTTCCTTGGTAATATAATAAGCTCTTGCACTCAGTAAGTATTTGTTCTTCCAAGGCTTCTGAGTCTCTGTGTTAACTTAAGTAAAGTCATTTTTTCCAAAACAAAAAGGAGGTCTTACTAGTAGTTTCCCTGTCCCCCCCTCATTCATAAATTTATTGATTTCTATATTCTCCTTTAACATTAATATTGATACTAGAATAACATTTTATAATTTAATAATTTTGAACACACATGAAACTGCCTCAAACTACAAAGAAATTCTCTACCTATGACAGTGCTTGGAAATATTCATCTTCCTTATCACATTTCTCTGAGATAGTCAACTTTGTCTTGCTACCACAATGGTGTACATTTCTGTCTGAGGACACCAAATGCTATGTTCGTGGGTATGTTTGGAAGTCTGGTGACAAATCGCTAATCTCTGAGGAGTCTGCATCAAACACCATCTATGTAATCTGGATACAGCTGTAGAATTCGATGAGGTGGGTTGACACATCTTCATTTCTGTGAATAATTTTATTTCTTCAGCCTTTGATCCTTAATCTTTTGCTATTTTTAATATTTTGATACATTTTTTATTGTGTAACCCTTATGACACTAAGTGCCTGAAATCGTTTTTTGAGAGATGCCTTGTGTGGCTTTGTCCCTCCGCCTTCTGAAAATCTAGGAACTTCTAAATCTGTGCTCCTACATGACCTTACTCATTGGGGTGGCACCAGTTTCCCTTGTAAGCACGTGCTTTACAAAACCCACAGGGGGGAAAAACCAATTTATTTACAAGTTGAAGAAAGCAGTTCTTATTGAATTTAGTTGAACTAATATCAAAGTTCATAAAAATAATTATATTTGCCAATGAACAATTTTTATAGGCATAACATTAGACATGTCCAATGACTAGGTAGTGTTCCTGGGAGTCCTAGTAGATACTATTGGCTGTCACTCTTCCTGTGGCTCTCCGTAGCTCCCACTAGGTGGCATCCGTTGTCCTTCAGTGAGTGTTTCTAGGCTCTGGCACTCCCAGTGAATGGCATCACTAGACACAAACAAAAAGATTCCCTTCTTTCATGGCCTGATGCATCATGGTACCAGTCCAGACCAAGGTGCCTCTGCTCTGAAATCTCTCCCTTATATTTCAGTTCCCATCAGTCTCTGGCGTCACATCAAAGTTTGCCCAACAGTCTGGACCACAAACCTTTTTTCTTCAAATAAGTCTTTTGTCATTAACAGTGTTAAATCACATTCTGAAGGTCTTTTTCCCCACTAGCAAGCAGGTCATGTGATGCCTACTCATGCCATGACTTTTCAGGGGCTTAAAGTTTTTTTTTTTTTTTAAGCAATCGAGGTTAAGTAACTTGCTCAGGTTACACGGCCAGTTATTTCTGGGTGTGGTGCTGAGTATCTGAGCCCAGATTTTGATCCAGGTCATCCCGACACTGGAGCCGGTGCTCTTACTCTCTGAGCCACCTGGCTGCCCCTAAGCAATTGGGGTTAAGTAACTTGCTCAAGGTTACATGGCCAGGTGTTTCTGGGTGGGTGCTAAGTGTCTGAGCCCGGGATTCGATCTCCAGGTGTTCTTAACACTGGAGCTGGTGCTCTTACTTGCTGTGCTACCTGGCCGCCCCCAGAGGCTTAAAGGTTTTAAAAAAAAAACATACTAAATTCCTTCTACATACTCCTGCCACATACTAATACATAGTTGGTGCACCTGTGAATCGGTCTAGCTATTTTGGAAAGCAACCTGGAATCATGCCTTAAAAGTCACTAAACTATTCATAGTCTTTGACCCAGGAAAACCACTACTAGGCCCATACTCCAAAGAGTATAAAAAAAAAAGAGGAAAAGAACCATATATTAAAAAATAATTATAACAGCTCTTTTTGTTATAGAAAAGAGGCAACCAAGAGGGTACCTGTCAATTGGGAAATGGCTAAACAAATAATGGAATATTATTGTTGTTGTTGAATCCTTTCGTTTATTTCCAACTCTTCATTACCCCATTTGGGGTTTTCTTGGCAAAGATACTGGAGTGGTTTGCCATTATGAAATGGCAAACCCCAACTAATTTCACAGATGAAGAAATTGAGGGAAGCAGGATTAAGTGACTTGCCCAGGGTCACACAGCTAATAAGTATCCGAGAACAGATTTTGAATTCAGGTCTTCCTGACTCCAGGTCCACTCTATTCCTGTGCCACCTCATTGCCCAAATGATGGTATATAAATGCACGCAAGTCTTCCTAGATTTCCTTGAAACCAACTATTTTGCCATTTTATACTGTACAATATACATTCAAATGTTTGAATATCATTGAACATTGAATTAATATTGAATATTATTCAAATATTTGAATATATTATTTCACAGTACAAAATGACAAAATAGTTGGTTTCAAAGAAACCTGGGAAGAATTGTATGAACTGATGCAGATTGAAGTAAACAGAAGCTGAAAAATAATTTATTCAATAGCAACTTTATAAAGAAAATCAACTTTGAAAGATTTAAAAAGTACAAGCAACATAATAAACAAGCAGAATTTCAGAGGACTAGTGATGAAGCATGCTACCCACCCACAGAAAGACATGTGATAGACCCAAGAAACAGAATAAGAGATATATTTTCATATATAGCTAATGTAGGAATTAGTTTTATCATATATATTTGCTGTAAGTGGTTTTTTCTTTTCTTTTTTTTCCATTAGAGGGAGGAGGATAAGTAGGAATGAAAGGGGGTAGGGGATAACCCCAGGGATAGAGTAGCAAAAAAAAAAAAAAAGAATAAAAGAGCATCACTTAAAGTAGCTTTAAAAATGTACAGAAGAAGCCAAGAAAGAACCACTGACAATCAGGATAGCTTTAGAAAGTCACAAGTCGAATCTATCATATATTTAAATAAATGTCCCAAAAGTTTTAGTATGATTTTAAGCTACAGCTTAAAGTTGTGATTTGTTCTGACCTTACTTCTCTTTTCTTCTGTGCATTTTTACACTGCTTCAGTGATACTCTTTCTTTCCTTTCCTTTTTTTCTTACCCTGTCCCTAGGATTCCCCCCTCTCACTCCTACCCACTCCCTTAAGTGGAAGAAAACAAAAAAAAATCATAGTGAAATTTTAAACTATTATATTAAATTTCATGAATTCCAATTTAATTTAAGCTATATTATATTAAAACTGCACTAAGACTTTTGGGACACCCTACATACTAAGGATCCCCAGCTTTATATATAATCTTCCTTTTCTCTTATACTGTGTATATGGAAACACCATTTTCCTTGATGTTTGTTGAATTCAGAATAAAAAAAAATGTCCCTCCTATCCCATGGAACCATCAGGTCTGCTTCTTGTACATCTGTGATAGTGAGGAGATTGGGCAAGCCAAGCCCTCTCCAAAGGTTTTTTGCAGAGTAGGAAGAGAAAAAGTACAGTCTTTGTTACAACTGTAATGCTTATTGACTTGGTTAATTTCGTTCCTATTTACCAAAATGTTGTAATCTCCAAAACACAACCATCAGGGATTTAGAACTGGAAAGATTCTTATTCCAGCTTTGTCACTTAGAGATGAAGGGAAACTGAAGTTCAGAGAGATTTGCTCAGGTCAAATAAATACAAATGTCAAAGGTGGGATTTGAACCTGGGTCATTTAACTCCAAATCCAATGCTCTTTCTATTATACCACATTTCGGTGATTTGTGGAGACAATTGGACAGAAGACGTTCTTTGTTTACTATAAACATTTGCTTTTTTGATATTCCTTGTTGACAAATAATATTAGTTTATACTTTAAAATATTATGTGGATTATCTATCAGTATTGTGGACAAATTCTCCCACATAGTAGGCATAGGACAAACACTTGGAAGAATAGAGATTTTGTTATACATGTAGTGGTGTATCCGTTTCAGACTTTGATTATTCTGCTGATTAAAAAGAGCAGCAATAGGGGAGGCTTGGTGGCGCAGTGAATAGAGCACCGGCCCTGGAGTCAGGAGGATCTGAGTTCAAATCCGGCCTCTGACACTTAACACTTACTAGCCGTGTTACCTTGGGCAAGTCACTTAATTGACCAATTACCCTGCCCTCCCTCCTCCAAAAAGCAAAAAAATAAAATAAAAATAAAAAGAGCAATGACAAAGACAAATATGAGACATATATGAGAAAAGAAAAAGAAAACAAAGACTGCTGAGAAAATGCACTTAGGGCAGTGACTATTTCATTTCCTTAGTTTTTGCTACTCTTTCGCACGTGAATAGTGGGAAAATTTGGGAGTTGAAATCAGGGGAACCTTAAACCCTAGAACTGTTTTCTCATCATTGGAAAAATGTACATTGCCTTGCTGTGGCAGAGTTGGCAGGCATGAGGGTTTGGTAATATACTGGTTGATCACCATAAGCTAGACTAGAGTGAGGTTTCTCACTGAGAAGACCCAGAACTGGACCAAAAAAGATGGTTAAAGAAAAGACCTCAGATCTATGCAGAAGAAAGGAGAAGCTGTAACTTCTCTCCAATGCTGTTTGCTGCTTAGAAGATTTGGTTGATAAAAGAGGCTGTAACTTTCCCATACTCAGAAATGTGAAATGATCCAGAATGTAGCTGAAGAAATGAAATGGGAGAAGCTGCTGTAAATCCTAGGCTGAGCCTCTGCCTGCTTCTGAAAGAGAGTAGTACCAAACCTAGCAGTGAAGAGGTTACCTAGCCCAGCACTGCAGTACTAGAATGACCTAGCCCAGCAAGTTGGCAGACAACTTACCACTGGAGCACCCAGCTTTGAATGGTGGAAAGGCAATAGATTAACCTTGCAGCACAGCAGCTCATGTCAGCAGTAGGGTCACCTGTCCAACATAGGTACCACACTCATCACTGAACTTTGTAAGTTAGATGTTGTAGTAGATAGACTGGAGTCAGGAAAATCTGAGTTAAAAATCTGTCCTCAGACACTAACTTTGTGATTCTGGGTAATTTAACCTCTCTCTGCCTTAGTTTCCTCATCTATAAAATGGGGATAATAATAGCACCCACCTCCCAGGTTTGTGAGAATCAAACAAGATTATATTTTAAAAATACTTTACAAACCTTAAAAGTGTTATATGAATGGTAGTTATAATTAAAGACAGTTCCTAAGAGAGAGAAATGACATTGAGATCCACAGTTCTAGAGTTGTGAGTTGTCCTGACCACATCTCCCTACACATGTCTTACTACCATGGTACTTTAATTTTGTGCCCACTCCCCCACAACCCCCAGATTCTGTGTGTATTGTGGGAGGATGCACCCCAGGTTTATAAGAGGAATGTGTAATAGTTGTTCTTCTTTGCCTTTTGGGCAATTGTTTTTGTTAAAAGTTTGAGTCATCTCGTTTTATTAATCAGAAGCACACTGGTTGGGGCTCAGGACCTATAGCAGTAGGACTGTGACCATCCACAAGGGTGAGCCTTTTAAATCTGAGTAGTAATTGAAGCAGGCACCACCCTGAGCAGTCCCAACCTGACAGCATAAGTGCAGATTGGGTGATTGAGCCTGAGGAATGGGGGCAGCTACTTTATCAACAGTTTTTGTATAATAAATCGTGCCCCCCCCCTTGATGAAGAGGATAAGTATATTTAAAATCAAGACTAAAGAAGCTAAGCAGTATGGTTACCATGGTCACAATCCAGTACCTCACTGCACTGATTCACTCAGCAAACGGGGAGCATTTTTTTTCTTCAGTTTTCTAGGGCATTAATTAATCATGAGTGCAATAATTCACATTGTTCCTCTTCACTTTTCATTCCAGTCAGACTGGACTACTGTTTCTTTGTCTAGATAACATTTGATCTTCCAACTCTGCCATTGCACTGTCTTCTCATGCCTATAATGGGTTCTCTTTTCCCTTCCACTTCTTGGATCTCCCTGCTCAACTCAAAATCTGTCTACTACAAATATTGTCTAATCCTTCAAATTACTTTCCTTCCTTCCTTCCTTCCTTCCTTCCTTCCTTCCTTCCTTTCTTTCTTTCTTTCTTTCTTTCTTTCTTTCTTTCTTTCTTTCTTTCTTTCTTTCTTTCTTTCTTTCTTTCTTTCTTTCTTTCTTTCTTTCTTTCTTTCTTTCTTTCTTTCTTTCTTTCTTTCTTTCTTTCTTTCTTTCCTTTCTTTCTCATATAAATTGTATATGTTGTTTCCCTGAAGTAGAATGTAATCTCCTTGAGGACAGAGGCTTCCTCATTTTTGCATTTGTATCTCCCCATCTTAGTATAGTCTCTGACACACAGTGGGTACTTAATAAATACTTGTTGAATTTAATTTAATTTGGAATCAGGGCTAATTGAATATCTATTACCTGATAGTCTGTTTTAAGATGCCAAAATGTGACTGTAACCACTAAAATAATTTGTGATAAAGTGAACTTCTTTACGCAAATCATATACTTACAGTTCCATTTATTCCAATAACACTCATTAGACTACCATCTGCTTGCCTTTGATTATCATCCTGACTACTAATAGTTTAATCTGAGTAATTCTATTTGCACATTACTTCTAAATTTAGGGCTTTTCAAAGAAGCCAGTAAGACTGGCCTCGGGGAAATCTTGGCTTTGATGTAGCATCTGGTTTTAGGCAAGCTTTTTGTAGTACCCAATTGAAGTGGGGACTAAAGAACACAGTGAAGGTCAAGGGACTGGTTCAGAGTCATATAATCAGTTAGTGGACTAACCTGGAAGATTCGTGTGGTCTCTCTTTGTGTTAAAGCTCCAAGAAAACCCCCTTTAATTGTAGATATCACATAGCCACCGTATTTGTATATACACCCTCCTCAAACACCTAAATGCATAAAAAGATGTGTTTCAAAAACTTAGATCATATATATTCACATATTTTCCCTTCTCTTATTCTCCCCTCTCTCATATTTTGTGAAGGTCAAGGAAAAAGAAAGGCTTTCTGAATATGCTTACCCCTTCATTTTCTCCATGTCTTTGAAACAGCAACAGCAATTTTCAGCAGAGGCCTAAGTGAGGAAAGAGGCTTCCTTAAGGACAATGTTTAGTGGAGTAGAGAGAACTCTAGGTTGGAGTCAAAAGACTGGGTTTTAGTTCTAGCTCTGCCACTTACTAGCTGTGTGACTTTGTCTTCACATCTGAAAAATGGAGATAATTATACCCATCCTGTTTACCCCAGGGGGTTGTTGGGAGAATCAAGTTCTGTGAAAACATCTTGTAACTATAAAATACTAGTTAAAGATCAGCTGTTATGAAGTGTTTCCTTCTTTATTCTTTCTAGTGAATGGTTAGGTGGTATAGCGAATAGAATCTTAGATTTGAAATGAGGAAAAACCAGGAATGTGCTAATAAATGTTTAACAACGAGGTCTGTGGAAAAATATATACAGGGCATATTTTTAAGTTTACTCTGCATTTTAAAAGTTTTCTTAAATAAAAGCAATAAATCAAGCCTTAATTTATAGTATTTGCCAATTTTCAAAGTGTAAAACTGAAAATTTATTAATTGGTTCTTGCAATCCCAGCACATCCCTGGGAAAAACTGAAGATGAATCCTACCTCAGTTGGTTACTGTATCACATAACTCTGAGTGTCACTCAACCTTGCTTAGCCTCAGCTTCCTAATCTATAAAATGGGATTATAATAGAACCTCGGGTTGGTTGTTACGAGGATCAAAGGAGGTAACGTAATACAAATGCTAGCTATTATTTCTAGTAGTTCCCTAGCACATAGTAGGCACTTACTAAATACTTATTAACTAATTATTGACAGTTGGTTGAAAGGAAAAATGTAGGAGTTGTTGAGTGCTAAACTTCTTTTCCCCTATGAAATTGGCAAATTGCCTGCCATTATCTTCTTTACTTCCCTGGGATAGGGACACGGGGCTTCCTGCATTCAAAATGTCTCTTTCTTTCTTTCTTTCTTTCTTTCTTTCTTTCTTTCTTTCTTTCT
>NW_027185698.1:24278533-24302126 GCF_028583685.1 Petaurus breviceps papuanus | reverse complement strand
TCTTTCTTTCTTTCTTTCTTTCTTTCTTTCTTTCTTTCTTTCTTTCTTTCTTTCTTTCTTTCTTTCTTTCTTTCTTTCTTTCTTTCTTTCTTTCTTTCTTTCTTTCTTTCTCTCTCTCTCTCTTCCTTCCTTCCTTTCTTTCATCATCTATCTATCTCTATAGATAGATTCGCACACATTTATACATATTTATCACACACATCTTAAAGGATTAACTAGACTGGTCTATAAGGGAAATGTTATAGGCTCTATATACCTGGATTTTGTAAGGCAGTTGCCAGAGTCTCTCATGAGATCTTTGGGATGCATGACTGTAGTATAATAGATTCAGAATTGGTTAAATAATGATACCTAGCTGTCATTAATCTGTGGACCAATATCTACCTAGAAGGAGGTACCTAAGCTTATTGCAGTCCTTTGGGTTTATTCAATATTTCAGTTATGGAGTAGCTCAAAGTCCGGGGAGTTTATTGTCTACTACATACATATGTACATATATAGAATAAAGGCATGTATCAGAGGATTGAGGTGGAGAGTGATGCTGACATCTAGGGATTTTTAGTTCTTACTTTTACCTCCCCCCATCCTCAACTGCCCCTTTTTTCAGATACCAAATGAATTTGGGGTTGAGGATAACTGTAGGGCCTGATACTCACACAAGGTTTTTGAGGGGGTTTCTTTGGCAGAACCCTTTTTTGGAGTAGATTTTAGGGTACAAGATCCCCAGAAGAGAATTGAACAGTAGTTGTAAGGATTTTCCAATCTTAAGTATGATAGAGACTTGGGACAGAAACCTTGCCCCTGGTGAGCATGAGACTGAGATGATTCATAGATAAATTGAATGCTTTGGGACTTCACTTAGCTGGTTTGCTAAGTTAAAAGAGAGGTTGTAGAGCCTGCTCTTTCTTTTTTGGTGAAAGAGGTGTTACTTTAGCTAAGGCTGCCAGCTAAAGCCAGAAACTGGCAGCAGAGAGAAACTCCGCAACCTTAGGCCCACTGAAGTAACACCCAGCATTGGCCTCAAGACCAGCACCTAGCAGCAGTCAATAGACCAGACTGGAGGTGCACTGCTTGGCAGAGACCATCAGGGTAGTGTCTGCCAGAGACTGTATGCTCAGCTGAAACTCTATACTGTGCTGAACCAGTAATGAACAGGCCCGGTGGGAGCAATGTAATGACATAACCTGAAGACATTGGCAGTTGTCGGAGGGGTGAGTTGCTCCTCCCTGCTTGTGTGCATGGGCTGGGCCGTGCATCTTCTTTATAGGTGCACCTTGCCGCTGTGTGCTCTTGCCCCAGGCATTCCCCAGGTGTATACCTCTCCACATGTGTGCCCTCGGGCTTTCCACTGATGGTAAGTGCATTTGTGAGAGAGTGTGCCTCAGGTTTATGGGGGAAATGCTCTATTGCTACTTATACTATTTCATTGAACAATTTGCTTTATGTGTCTAGTGATTGACTAGTAAAAAGGAAGCCATTCATGTGATCTATGGTTTTCAAGTGAATGTGGACCCTCAGAGTAACTCCAAAAAGCTTCTGAGGGTTTTTCCATGATCTGAAACTGCATAGGTGAAGATAAAAGATCATCATAATAATGATGGTATTGATAGTTAACATTTATGTGTGTTTACTCTATGTCAGGTACTGTGTTAAGGCTTGCTTTACAATTATTCCCAACAATCCTGGGAGGTAAGTGCTGTCATTATCCTAATTTTTCAGATGAGGGAACTTAAGCAAACAGAGGTTAAGTGACTTTACTAGGGTCCCGCAGTCAGTAAGTATCTGACACTTGATTTGAACTTAGATCTTCCTGACTTCAGTCCTGCTCTCTATGCAATGTGGTGCCTGGCTAAAGCCTCTAATCTAAAAGAGAGATCATAGAACACACTCTTTCTTTCATGAGGAACATATATTGCTTTAGCTAAAGATATCAGCTAAGGCTTTAGCCACATTGGGGTGGCTTTTCTGAGGGCCATGCATATGAAAAAGGGCTGCAGTGGGGGCCACATAATCTATGACTTGAGTGAATACACAGAAAACAGATGCATAGCAAATAAGCAAGATAAGGTAAGTCCAATCAAAGGTGAGGTGAAAGAAAGGAAATGAGAGGGTGGGATTGGTTGGAGGTTAGATCTCTTCTGAAGATCTTCAGGGGACTAAGAGAATTGATAAGTGCTTTTAACTTTCTAAAGTATTTTTATAACTCTTATTTCATCTGATCCTAACACTTTCTTTTAAAAGATATTTAATAAATGTCATTCATTCTTAAAATTCTTTCTTTATTGTCAGAAATAGATTCACATTTTTATAATCAGTTGCTTTTAAGTCTGATAAATTAAAATGCTCTTTCTTTTGTTTGTTTTCAATAATGGTTTACCCTTTTAGTCCAGTTTCTCTCTCTGCTTTTTTTTTTTTAAAGAACAACCATTTCATTTGTCTTTTAGTGTCTTTGTGTTCAGGATCATAACTTCCTATTCTACTTTACTTTTAAAAAGAATTCATAAAATTTTTAAAGAGATGAAGTTTTTCTTTGTGACCATAGTTTTCCTTCTCTTTCCTCCCCAAATCTTTAAATTTTCTCCTCATATGATGCTTCTTTCTCTACAGCTACTTCTTCCCCCTGTTATGAGGAGCAGAAGTTATTGGACTGAGGAATGCAAGAGGAAGTGATATGATGAAGCTGCAGCTGGCAGCAGGGATCAGGGTCAAAGTCAGTGGGATAAAGGGGCTACTATGGCAGCATGGCCACTTGTTGCATCTGACTTTCTATCTCACTCATCCCACTGTGTTGTTAGGTGAAGTCTGAGGTCCCTGTGGATGACCATATGGCAGAGACAGAGAGGCATTGATCCCCCTGAGTTCATTCACAATGGGTCCTGCATTCTAGCTCTTTGGTTGAAAGTGAGTTGAGCCCCAACTCCAGAATCTCTGCACTGAAATTTGATGACCAGTCCTACCTAAAAATGTGAGCTGACCATCCTATAGAAACCACGTGATTGCACTCTATTGTCTACTCAAGGGCATACTCAAGCAATGACTTCCTGGTCTAGATCCATCCCATATCTGGCAGAGTTTGGTGGTGTAAGGCAGCAGTGGATTTGCATTGGCTCGGTAGCTGCTTTATTATTTTTTATTATTATGCATTTTCTCTGAGTTTTAAAATATTAGTTATTGATTAATGGATTATTTGCTAACAGTGAAAATGCTGGATGTAGTTTTAAAGCATGTGTATCTGCTTGTAGGGAGAAGCAACTCCAGTATACCAAGGTCACATGACTAGTGCTCACTGAAGTATGGCATGATCAGGAGGAGGCAGGGCAGTTAGTAGGTGGGGACTCAGAACTAAGTTTTGATTGGGTAGATCCATAAAGCTACACAGCCCTAAACCAATATATATGGCTTGTAATGAGAGGTAGAGCTTAGTGATAGAAGGACCTGAACTGTCTGGTAACAACAGAGAGGATAAATGCATGCTAATTCTTCTATACAACATGACTAATGCGAAAATATGTTTAATAAGAATGTATATATAGGGCCCAATATATTGCAACATATTGGGTTGCATTCCATCTTGGGAAGGGGGTAGGGTACAAGGGGCAGAGAAAATTATTGAAAATTTGTGGAAGGGAATGTTGCAAATAAAAATTAAATAAATTTGTAAAAAAAACCAATGGAAGGTTTAAGAGTTGGAAAAAAAACAATAGACCACTTAGCTCTACTAGTATATGCATAAAACTGCAGTGGTGAGTATGGGATTTTCCAGGTAACATCTATTCATGCCACCTTTGGGAAGACTATACAACAAACATTTTGGAGTAAATGATATTATCCTCTATTTGACAGATGAGGAAACTGAGGAATGAAATAGTAGGTTACTCAGGGTCACAGAAGTTGGTAGTAACAAACTTGGATCTTGGGAGATAGTATCCTATCGTGGGAAAAACACTGAACTTGGAGTCAGAAAGATGTAGATTGCATTATTTTTTTTGCTTTTTCTGTGTAAATCTAAGACACATAACCACTCTGAGCCTCAGTTTCCTCATCTATAAAATGCAGATAGTAATTCTTATACTACCTACCTCACATGGTTATTGTCAGAAAAATACTCTGTAAATCACAGAGCACCACAGAAATAGAGGTTGTTTTTATTATAAAAATATATCTGTTGCCCAAGTTCCCCTGGGGAGAGAGACTAAAACTAGAAAAACAGAAACATCTTTGAATAGCACATTTCCCATGGTGATCCAGACTCTTCTTAGTGCCTAAAGAAATCTCTGGTAATAGTTGGGTACCTAGTAATACATCTAATGATAACTCTTTCAGGTGATTGCTGTTCTAAGACACTGCAAGGTACTCTCAGGCCTGACAAAGTCAGTATTTATCCCTCTATCTTAAACTCTTTGTCAGAGAATAAGAATGTCACAATTATGTGCTTTTCTTATGACAGTATTGTCCCTATTTTATAGAGAAGAAAAACGAGGCTCAGAAAAGTTGTGTCTTTTGTACTATGTATCAGAGCTTAAATTTGAAACTGGGTCTTCTGACTCCAAATCCAGACCCATTCCACTTTTCCACACTGCTCCTTAAGCACAAGGTAGATTACAATCCCCACATTTGAAATTAATTTCTCCATCTTCTAACAAAATATGAAATTAAAGGCTCAGGCTCCACTATTGAGAGTTGACAGCCTCTGAAATGAAATTTTCTCATCAACACCTGAAGGGAGCAGATTAAGGAATTTGAATCCTGGCAGGTAATTAAAGGAAAATGCAATTTCAAACTAACAATTTCAGATTGTACTCCAGGAGTGTGTTTCATTTCTAGGTCTGGGTTCCATTGCTTTTAGGGGGCGGGAGCATAGAATTGAGAGGTGGGAACTGATTGGCATTTTTCTTCTTCTATATAATGTGCATTATGAGGCCCCTTGTGTCAGGACTCTTTTCTCCCACACCTCAGTAGTTTTCTCTGTGAAATAAGTTTAACACTTGTCATCTACTTGACTCACAGTCATGTGGTGAAGATAAATGAATTAAAGCTTGCAAAAAGTCCTCAGCTTCCAAGAGGAGATAAACAGAAAGTGTAATTATTGATATTTTCCCAGATTTATTTAGACTAGAAAGGCTTCTTTGGTCACCTTCAAGATTTTGACACAAATCAGTAAAAAATGGTGAATTTTATTTCATGTATTTTCTTCCTCTTTATCATTTCTCCTCTCCATTGCAGCATCTTCCTTGAAAGAAGGAAGATCAGACTTGACCTTTATGGTTAGTTCTTGAGAGATTTTTAAACTCATTTTATTGTCATCTGTATGCATTTTAGTATAAGAAATAATAAATTAGTAAATGTTAAATGCTAATTTAGTATACATAATTAATTCAACAAGCATTTTGTGATCACTTGCCTACCCCATGGTCTACCAGGTTTAGAGAAGTAATGGATGGGACTAGATGTGTGATTTCAATCTTAAAGGGAACTCATGTTTCTCATCAACTAGTGAATACTCACACCTGTTCTGCAATGCAGACTTAGAGAGTAGCTTGAAGCATTGAGAGGTTAAGAGATCTGCCTAGGTCTGCACAGTGAGTATGTATCAGATGCATCTGTTCTGACTGAGGCCAGTCCTCTATTCATTATGCTGTCCTGCCTTTCTATGCTGAGGAGTATACAAAGACAATTAAGAATTGGTCCTTATCCTCAAGGTATTTATAATCTACTAGTATAGAGAATACACTGTATACAAGGTTAATATGCTGTAAAAGCTAGACTGTAGAGTGTGAGAAGGGGAGTAATATATAACGAGGCTGGAAAGATAGGTTGGGGCCAGAAGATGAAGGGCTTTGAATGCCAGACAGAGAAATTTATGTTTTATCCTAGAGGCAACAGAGAGTTATTTCAATTTCATGAGTAGGGAGATGTCATTCTCAGACCTGTACATAAGGGAAATCACTTTGGCAGATGAATGGAGGATGTATTGGAGAAGGGAGAAATTTGAGTCAGGGAGATCAGTTAGGAGACCATTGTAATAGTCCAGGTGAGAGGTGGAAAAAACCAAGGGTGGTGGTTGTATGAGATGTTAGAATTAGACAGTTGAGAAAGATATGGAGGTAGAAATAAGATTTACTGATGCGTGGGGTGAGGGAGAATGAAGAACTGAAGATGATACTGAGGTCATAAACCTGGGAGATTGGAAGATCTTGGTGAGATTGGTGGCACCCTTAGCAGAAAGAGGGAAGTTGCATAGACAGGTGAATTTTTGGAGAAAGAGTTCTGTGGTGGACATGCTGAGTTTGTTTTGTCTCCAGGGCATCTAGTCTGAAATGTCCAATAAACAGTTGGTGTTGTGATCCTGGGGCTCAGGAGGGGGACTGGGTTGAACATATAGATTTGAGAGTCTCCTGCATAATATGCACTGTGAGCTCATGTGAGCTGAAGATATTTCTAAAAGGGAGAATGCAGAAAGAGGATCCAGGGCAAAGCCTTAGTGGTACACTCATATTTAGTGAGCATGATATGAATAATGAGGAGCAGTAAGATGGGAAGGAGGAGAACCGGAAGAGAAGAGTGTCATAAAATTCAGAGGAGAGAGTATCCAGGAGAACAGGATTGAATGCTGGAGAGAAATTGAGAAAAGACCATCAGATATGGGAATTAAAAGCTCACTGGTAACTACTGAGAGAGCAGTTTCAGGGGAGTGATGATCTTGGAAGCCAAATCTCAAAGGATTGAGAAATAAGTGAAAGAAGAAAAGTGGAGGCAATGAATGTAAGAAGCTTTTGAAAAATGGATTTATTTGAGAAAGGAAGGAGAGATTCGGAATAATAGCTGGAGGGAATAGCAGGGCTAAGGGAACGGTTTGTTTTTTTTTAAAGATTGAAGGAGACTTGGGCGTGTTTGGAGAAAGTAGGGTAGGAATCAAGTATTAGGGAAAGATCAAAGATTAGAGATAGAAGGGATTATTGACATAGGAGAAGATGTTAAGGGACTGGATCAAGGACACGTATAGAAAAGATGATCTTGACCAGGAGGACCATCTCATTATTATAGCCTGGAGTAAGGAAGAAGAGAGAAGAGAATGAAACCAAAGGATTTTGAGATGAAGAGAAGGAAAGCAGCGCCCCGTGAATGGATGTGAGTCAGAGTGGAAAGAACTTGAACTAAGTCAGGAACAGACCTGAATTCAAATCCCTCTTAGAACATTTGCCTTCCTTGGACAGTAGTGTCATCAACTGTAAAAACAGGAATAATGATATCTGGAGTACCTTCCTCATTGTGCTATTGTGAGGATCAAACGAGATAAGGTATGCAAAGTGCTTTGGAAACCTTAGTAAAATATTAATTTTTAAATATAAGCTTCTTGTCCAATGACCAATGAGTCAATATATTTGTAGAGGAAATGAACCAGATGGTGAGACTATTGCTATAATCATTACAAACACAAATTTATAATATCACTTCAGTATCCGATGTATATAGTATGGAGGAAGATGAAATGTAATTGTGAAGAATGTCAGATTTTGCATTTTCTTTAGAAGTTACCTAAACAAGGACAGGATGGGAGAAACATGGGTAGAAAGCAGTTTATGTGAAAAAGATCAAACAGTTCTAGTTGATTACAAGCTGAACATGAATTAGCAGTATGAGGTGGTAGTAAAAATGCTAACATGATGTTAGATTATATTCAATTCAATAAATACTTATTAAGCATTTGCTATGTGCAGAGAACTATCCCCGCTTTGTGCTGGGACAGATGCCAAGGTTAGAGAAGCAAAATTTCTGCCCTAATGTGGCTTATTGGCTACCAAGATGGAATATCTTTGGAAGATCATTGCCTACCTGGAGCGGACACAGAGGAAGGCAAGCAGGATAATGATGGGAGTAGAATGATGTTACCCAAGAATCCACTGATGGTTCTAGGGATGTTTAGTCTAGAGAAAAGAGAACTTAGGAGAGAAAAGATAATAGTATTCAAATATTCATAGAGTCATCAAATGGAAAGGTTGAATAGACTTATTCTCCTTGTTCCCAGAAGGCAGAACTAGGAAGAGGTAGAGCAAAAGTTACAGGAAGACAGATTTTAGCTCATGGTAAGGAAAAACTTCCTAATAATTAGAACTTTCCAAAAGTGGAGTGAGTTGCCTCCAGGGGAAGTGAGTTACTTGTCATTAATTGTCTTTAAACAGAGGCTAAATGACAACTTATCAGAATAACATAGGCTTTTTGATTTGGGTTAGGGGATGGACCTGATGACTTGTAAAGTTTCTTATAATTCTAAGCCAGTGATCATCTGCGAAAGTCCACTCCACTCTTGTCCGTCAATTAATAGCAAAATAAACTTTCCCTGATAAGCATCTGGCTCCAATCATTATGTTAGTCCACAAACCCTTTGTGTATAAAATATTAGACTAATTTTTACTTCTTCATATATTGTCTACAAGTATTTTCATATTTTCTTGGATGCATTTGCCCTTTTTTTGCCAATTAGAGTCACCTCCTTTTGGACAGAGAGGGTGCTTTTATTCCTTTTGACTCTCCCCATTGTATCTAGCATGGTGCTTCGTTCAAGTAGATGTGCCTTATGTGTCAACCCAAGTGAAGAATAATGAACGGATTTGGAGACTTTTTTATCAGACATATTTCAAATGGTTTTTTAGGACATAATGCGGTGACTTGAGGCTATTAGAAAGGTAAGGATTAAATGAACAAATTCTATTTTCCTCCACAGAAGTCATACCCCTCATTGTGCTGTGGACGTGACCCTGGACTGTTATAGACTATACTATCAGAATACAAGTTCTCATACAGCCTATTAATCTAGAAGTGATTAAAATACTATCTAGAAGACAGATTCTTGTCTGCTGTTTAAAGATAAATTTAGTTAAGTATAGAGAAGCTCATTATCAATCAGTTGGCCACGAGGTAATGAATTCTTTGGCTAGGACAACCCATGAAACAAAGAAACCTAGGAAATGGACCTCAGTCCTGTGTGGCTTCCTTCCATTTCTGCAGCAGGGAGGTGGAGTGGTGAAAAAGGGTAGAGAAGTAACTAAGAATAACAGTTTTCAGATTGTCTATAAATATTAATTTAACTGTTGATAATCTAAATGGTATATTCTAGTCCAACAACCAATGAACTGCTATATTTGTGGGGGAAATAAACCAGATGGTGAGAACATTGATATTATCCCTATAAATGAAATAAGAAGACCAAAGGAAGTTATAGCTAAATGGAAGGAAATACCATTGGTCTTCTTAAGAGAGATAAATAAGGGGTCAGTGGAGTGAGTTTTATTGTGTGTCCAAAGAAGCCAACAGGAAATAAGAATATTTGATAATCTAGTCCTGAAGTGCTTATGATGGGCACAAATGAAAAGACCATTATAAAAAAATTATTGCAATTTATGTGCCAGCATCTGTTGCAGAAGACGAAGAGGCAAGGATATGCTATGTAGAACCTGACTAGATCCGCAACATCAAGTAAATGTGTACACTGATATTTGGTGACAGACAGGCAGAAAGAAAGAAAGAAACAATGAACTTTTTAAAGTACTTCTTATGTACCAAGTATTGTACTGATGTACTGTACTGTATTGTACTGGTACCAAATAATGTATTGGGGCTCTATTGTATGATGCTGTATTGTACTGTTCTGTTAGGAATAGAAATATAAATGAGAAAGATAATCCTTGTCCTCAAGGAGCTTAGATTCTTTTTTTTTAAAGCAATTGGGGTTAAGTAACTTGCCCAAGGTTACACAGCTAGTTATTTCTGGGTGTGGTGCTGAGTATCTGAGCCCAGATTTGATCCCCAGGTCATCCCGACACTGGTGTCAGTGCTCTTACTCGCTGTGCTACCTGGCCACCCCAAGGAGCTTAGATTCTAATGAGGGAAGAAAAAACATAACAGAGAGCTTGAAAAGTATGTGAAGAGAAGGTACTCTCTTGGGGAGAAGACCTGAGAGTCTAGAAACAGATTCAGGAGAAGAGTAAAGGAGTGGGCATGGCTGGTTTGAGCTCTTCCTCAAATTGGCAGGGGTGGGGGGTGTTCAGGGAGAATTTTACTAGTCAGAAGAGGGACTACAGGAGCAGAGGTTTCTTACAAGGTAAGAAAGCCACAGGAATAGAGGCATCTTCTAGGATGGTAAAATCTGGAGCATCAGGAGAAGAACTAGAGGGTGAATGAAGACAGAGGACCATGGGGATGGAGGCAGACTGCTGAATTTAATAAGGTGGATATCAGCAAAGAACTTCCCTCTGCTCTGGTAACAGTATCACTGTCCAACACAACTTTAAGATAAAAAGAAGCCTTTCCTTATAATAAGTATTGTTAAGCAAAATAAATCCACACATTAGGCTCATATTTTGATATTAATATCCTTTTCTTATAGTGTTATTGTGTGACTTCAGAGGTCAGCTAGGTGGTGCAGTGGATAGAGTACTGGGCCTGCAGTCAGGAAGACTCATCTTCCCGAATTCCAATATGGTCTCTGACACTTACTAGCTGTGTGACCCTAGGCAAGTCACTTATCCTTGTTTGCCTCAGTTGCTCATCTGTAAAATGAACTGGAAAAGGAAATGGCAAATCATTCTATTCTCTTTGCCAAGAAAACCCCAAAAGGGGTCACAAAGAGTCATACACAGCTGATGTGACTGAACAACAGCAAAAAAGATCTAGTCTTGGAAAAAAAATTTAATACTTTTTTTTGAGGCAATCAGGGTTAAGTGACTTGCCTAGGATCACATAGCTAGAAAGCACCAGAGGCTGGATTTGAATTCAGGTTTTCCTTATTCCAGAGCTGATGCTCCTGGATAAAATGGTAGAGTAAATGATTTCTATCTTTGATACCCTCCTAATTCCCTTGAAGTGCCTCTTTTCTCACCTCTCTATCTTCTCTCCCTTCTTCCCACTCTGACTATTTTCCTTGTTTCTCTTACAAAACACTAATTGTGAACAGGGATGATAATAATAATAATAATAACTATTTATATGGTGTTTTAAATTTGGCAAAGCACTATATATGTTATCTCATTTGATCCTCAAGCAGCCCTGGGAGGTAGATGCTGTTATTATCATCCCTATTTTAGTGGTAAAGAAATAGAAAATCAGAGTGGTTGAAGGACTTGCTGGGAGTCACACAGCTATTAAGTGAATGGGGCAGGATTTGAAGTCAGGACTTTCTGATTCCAAGTCCAACACTGCCCTCTTCCACTTAGCTGCTTAGGTTTAAGCCCAAAGGGTTTTAAGCTATGAGCTCAACTGGATTATTTACCTTTAAGACCTTTTGAATGCAGCATTAAATTGAAAATAAAAAAGGAAGTATGTATTCCAGTTTTGTTTTTGACTACTTGTGTGTCCTAGGGTAGATCTCTGGGACTCAGTTTCCTCCTCTCTAAGAGGATTATCCTAGATAATTAGCCTGCTCAAATTCTGTGACCCTACAGTGGTTAAAATGAGAGGATAGATAATTTTGCCTAATGTTCCTTCAAGTCATACCAGACTGGTACCACATTATGCCTACTCGTGAGACTGGCTTTAACCATCACTGTTGAGATCAGATATGACACTTATTTATCCAAAAATTTGGTGGACATCTTTTTTTCCCATCACTTTTATTTCTCAATACCTTCCTTCCTTCTTCCACCAGAGAATCATCCCTTATCATAAAGAATAAAAAAGGGCTGTAAAACTGTGCATACCCTTTGACCCAGCAATACCACTGCTAGAACTGTATTCCAAAGAGATCATAAAAAAGGGAGAATGACCAACATGGACAAAAATATTTATGGCAGCTTTTTTTTTGTGGTAGCAAAGAATTGGAAGCTGAGGGAATCCCCCTCAATTGGGGAATGACTGAGCAAGTTGTGGTATATGAATATAATGGAATTGTATTGTTCTATAAGAAATGATGAGCAGGTGGATTTCAGAAAAACCTGGAAAGACTTAGAGTATACTGAGTGAAGTGAGCAGAGCCAAGAGAACACTTTACCCAGTAACAACAACACTACGTGATGACCAACTTTGATAGACTTAGCTCTTCTCAGCAATACAATGACCTAAGACAATTCCAAAAGATTCACAATGAAAAATGCTATTCACATCCAGAGAAAGAACTATGGAATCTGAATGCAGATCGAAGGAGATTATTCTCTTTTTTTTCCCTTTCTTGTTGCTTTCCCCTTTTGTTCTGATTCTTCCTTCACAACATGGCTAATGTGGAAATATGTGTAATAGGATTGTTCATGTATAGCCTATTATCAGGTTGCATGCTATCTTGTTGAGTGGAGAGGGGAGGTAGGGAGAAAAAAAATTTGGAACTCAAAATCTTATAAAAGCGAATGTTAGAAACTATAAAAATAAAATACTGTTAAGTGGAAACAGAAAAAGAATAAAAAGGAAGAGGAAAAAAGGTAAGCAAAATTAACCAATCCAGACACCAAGTCTGATATCATATGCAGTGTTCCATGCCCACAGTCTCCTGCCTTTGTGCAGAATGGAGGAGACATATCATCATTCTCTATTCTTTTAGTTTGTGCTTGGTCAATATGATTTCCCAACATTCAATTTCGCTGTTTCATTGTCATTCTTCCTTTAACATTGTTGTAATTGTGGATACTATTTTCCTGGTTCCACAAACCTCACTTGGTATCACTTCATATAACCCTTCCAATTGGCAATTGTAGGAGCAGACTTGGAAGTACAGAGGATAGGGTGCTGGCACTGGAGTCAGGAAGACTCATGTTCAAATCCTGCCTTGAACACTTCCTGGCTACCTGACACTGGACAAGTCTCTTAATTTCTGTAAGTCCTCATTTACTCATTGGGTAGGATGGGGATAATCACAGCACCTGCCTCACAGGATTGTTGCGAGGATCAAGTGGGGGATAGTATGTGTGAAGCAGCCTTATGAACATTAAAGTGTTGTAAACATGTTAGTTATTGGGAGCAGCTAAGATGATGGGATCAGGAACGTTATTAACTTTGTTCAAGCTACAGATGGAATATTCCCACCTAAGTTAGAATTTGGCAAAGATTACTGAAACAATAACATACTTTCTGTTTCTCTAGGACCCCTAATGACCATCACAGGTCTAGATTCTTCCTGTGTAGCACCCCTTAATACCATGCCAGGCCAGTGGTTCAACATTGCCTGCCCCTCCCTGAGCCACCATCACCACTTGCTGTGGTGGACAATGATTGACCCATCCTGACACAGCTTCCCTATTTGAAATCAAATAGGACTAGGCCATGCATGGAATAGGAAATGGACCATTATTCAAAATAGGCACATTCTAGACCCACATATCCATTCTATTAAAAGATTACATGCAGTGAAAAAATGAAACCCTCCTGGATGGTAAAATGAAAGGTATGGCATGTGGGTGATTGCTCTTACTGGAGAATTTGTGACTTTGTGAAGTAGCTGATTGTACTTTCAGAATGAGAACATTCTGAGAATTATCTCTTTTCCCATACGGCAGTTCTAATTCATTTGGCGTTTCATATAAAGTTTAATGGAAGAATTTCAGAGTAAACATGATCTTCCTTTACCTGACAAATTAAGGTAATTTAAAGCTCAAATCTGACCTAAGTTCAAAGTTGTTAAATACCTTAATTTTCATCTGTGTTTTGTGTCAGAAAATAATTTTAATATTAAAGGACAGCTGTAGACTGCTAATGACTCGAATACAGTTTGACTGTTTTCATGAAGTGCTCTGTGGGATGTCAGAATATTTAATTCAGGATGTTAAAAACATCCCAAAATGTCACAATAATTATATCACAGCAGGCAATTAAAACACTGGAAAATGCCAACTGACTAAGAGTGTGCCTTGTTATTTAGGAAACTATTAAGAGACTGACATATAAAGTAGAAAATACAGATTACAACCTGAGATTTCAATATGTAATGAATATGTTATGTGAAATTGATATTAGATACAATGAGAGTGAGACCCCAGCTTCACTAGAAAGTCCTCTTAAAGTGAAAGGTCCCTCTTGATCTTAAATATCTATGTTCCCACACTTAAAGACATTGTTTGCTTTTCCATATCATGCCATATGTGTTGTAATACCTTCACACAATGGTTTTGTTAATTATATCTTCTGTTGGCAGCCATAATTGATCAGATTTCACCATCTTAAATGCTGAGAAATTGAATTATTTCCTATTTTCTTAAATAGTCCTTTGACAAAGGCAAATGGATTGATATTGTCTGTGTGACACAGAAGACCTTTAAGAGTGATTACTGGTCTTTGAGTATTAGAGTACCATCTTCCATTATTTCTTACCAAGTAGTCCTCATCCTTGAGGAACCCTTACTATCTAATTTCTTCACTCCTGCTGGAAATTTTTGGAGAAAGTCTTGCCATTGAGCTGATTTTGCCCATTGTGCATTCATGGTACATTAACTCATTCTTGATCTATAATCTTTTTACTCTTCCTTTCTAGACTTTTCTTCTCATTCCCATCCCTACCCCCATCCCCATCTCTTGCCCTAACCAGCAACTGCCACATTTCTTTCTCCTTTATTCTCAACCCAAAGCCATAACAAGCAATTGTACTAACATAGGACAAGTCTCACAAAGTGCTTCCATTTCAAGCAATATGAAAGGTGCCCTCAAACAAACTTTTAAAGACAAATTCAGTTGCAGGATGGTGGGGGTGAGGCAGTGGTTGTGAAGGCCTTGAGGAGACCTTGGACTTTTGGGCACAGAGCCTCATGGGGGAGAGATAGAGACCCTGAGGCATCAGGGTATATGCTGAAGAGGTCCTTGCAATGGGAGTTAGCAGGGTGGAGTATGTGAACCACCTGAAGTCTTCTGTTTTTAATCATTATTCTTGCTACATAACTGCTAGGCTCAATTCTTGCCACCTGCAGGATAGTCAGTATTACCTACGTTGGAAATTATTATCAATCATCAGTTCCCTTTAAATTTTGACAGCCTGGTAAACTGGACGACGGTGTCCTATTTATGGTTCTGCCCCCAACAAACTCCCTATGCCCACACTTGTAGACACTTAATAAATGTTATTGATTGCTTGATTATGGCAGCTGACCTAGCCTTCACTGAGAAAGTTGAGACCATCCAACATACATCTTTAATCTTCCCTCACTCCCAGCTCCTTCCCATTTGCTCCCTCTACTCTAAAAATAGTAACTGACATTTTTTTTTACAGCACTTAAGGTTGAGATAATGTTTCATATGCATATCTTATCAGATCATCACAACAACCACGTGAGGTAAATACTATTACATTTTACAGATAGGGACACTTGGTTCAGAGAAATTAAGCGACTTGTCCATGGCCTCCTGACTAGTAGGCATCAGAGATGGGATTTTCATCCAAGTTTCTCCTTTTCACTTTTCCTCTCTCTAACTCTAATACATTAACTCTTTCAACGGTCACTATTAATCTCCTAATCATCCGATGAAATAACCCCTTCTTCTAGACTTCACCCTTCTTGATAGGTTTGCAGCTTTTGTCACTGTTGACCAGTCTCACCCACGTGGCTTCTGAGGCCCCCACCCCCATACTCATCTGATTTCCCTTTTTATTCTCCAGGCCTCTCCTTCACTTTCTTCCCATAGTTTTCCCTCAATGAGGGCTTTCTTCAAGGGTCTATCCTTGGCCTCCTTCCCTTCTCTTTCTCCTTTCCCTTCCTTGACAGTCTCATGTACTCCCATGACTTCAACAACACCTTTGTGCAGGTGACTCCGAGATCTGTACCTGTGATCCTGTCCTCCCTTCTGTGCTCTAGACCAGAGCTTTCCCAGTTTCCTACATGATATCTCGTCTTAGAAAATATCCTTTCATATCATCAAATTCAACATTTCCGGAAGTGACATCACATTTTCTCCTAAACCTGCTTCCCCTTCCAACCTCACTATCTCTGTCCATGGCACCACCATTCACCCTGTTTTCCATGTTCATTTATCAGAAAGGACTTATTAATTCTGTCTCCACAATATATCTCAACCAGTCTTTTCATCTATTTCCATTGCTGCTACCCTAGGACAGGCCCTTGTTATCACCTACCTAGACTATGCCCATAATATAATACAACTAGCTCATGCTACATTCACCCCTATGACCATTACCTTCTAGTGAGTTTTCTTGCCTTCATTCTCTTCTGTGTCTAGTATGTATTTCATAGGGATGCCAAAACAATCTTTCTTCTGATTAGATCCCATCATGTCCCTCCTCCCTCTGTTCATAAACCTTCAGGGGTTTGCTATTTCCTACTAAATTCAAGTTCTTTTACTTCCCACCCTACCTATCCAAGTCTTGTCTTTCAATACTCCCTTACACACACTCTACCCATGTTGAATTACTCTCTGCCCATGAAAACATACTGTGTTCTCATACTTCTGTACATTCATTTAGATTGTTCTTTGTTCCTAAAATGTTCCTTTTCCCCTTCTTTGTCTTTTGAATTTCTACCTATCTTTTAAATCCCAAGTCACATGCTGACCTCTTCCCTGACCCCTCTGTTTGGAGAGATCCAAATAACCTTCCCTCTCAGAACTCATATAGCATTGTATGTGCTAATACACTTAGCTGATACTATACAGTATGGTAACTTGTATAGGTTTCACATTCTACTACTAAGTTCCCTTAAGACCAGGAATCATGTTGTATATAAACTTTGTCTCTGCAAAGAGCACTGCTCATACATGCAAAATAAATAATAATAATTTATCAAATACTCATTCTTAGTGGGAACATTGGTATCTAATTATAGTCAGACTGGAAGGAATACAATATAAGTATGGAATTAGCTAAAAGTATTTGTTAACACAAACTTTTTTTTCAGGCAATCATAAAACTTTTATTAAGTACCTACTAGGTGTTATGTTAGGTGCAGGCATTTAATAGTTATTTTTTGTAATTGTACTATTATCTGCATTATAGGTGAACTTTTTTTTCCCTTGAGCAACAATGTGGTATGCAATGGCCCTGTGAATGTCAAAGAAGCCTGAATGAAGGAGATATTCT
Source organism: Petaurus breviceps papuanus (assembly GCF_028583685.1). NCBI lineage: Eukaryota > Metazoa > Chordata > Mammalia > Diprotodontia > Petauridae > Petaurus > Petaurus breviceps. The sequence continues at coordinate 24,285,130 of NW_027185698.1, read as the reverse complement.
TGCCTTGGAGAGGCCCTGTGACAGGGGACTGTGTCAAAGGGCAAAAAGGCACCAAATAGTTGCTGATGTTTGGAAAATGCTTCCATATGAAGCATTCTGTGCTATGATACGAAGTACTCTCTCCTTTTATCCGCGTACGAATCTTGTGACACAGGTAGCATGGGCTCCATTTTGCAGATGAAGAAACTAAGTGTCAGAGAGGTCGAATGATCTGGCTACTGTTACAGGTCTGGTGAGTGGCAGAGCCAGGACTCTGGCCCCCGGCTTCTGATTTCAGATCTGGTGCTCTTTCTTCCATATCACTGCTATTTCACACTTAAGGGTTAACTAAACATAGTCTTTAAATTACATATTTAAGAAATGTTTGTTATGGTCATTAGGCACAGGTTATTGGCTATGGTGAATGCTTGCTTAAATCAGACTTTTTTTTTTCGTTGTATCTATTGCTTATTATAGTAAGCTGATTATAGCTCTATAAGACAGCCACAACAATTCATTATTGGTTCATTAAAGTGGTATTGATTTTATTTTTCCATGACAATGATTAATGCATCAGTTCTTGAGCTCTTGCCCATGACTTATCAGGGGCTGGTTGATGGCAGTGCAGAAATGGTTGCTTACCTTTGTACTCTTAAGGATTATGGCACCTCAAAGCTTCTTGGATCTGTCAAAGGGCCTTGTGTGTTTGTGGCTTGCTGTAGTTAATATCTTTTGGGAGGCAGTTCTCTGCAGAACTTAAAGTGAGATTTGGGTTCTTTCAAACCTGAGGGGGCCTTGGATTGTTTGCCCCATTGGCTGGTAAAGTAATCCTTCTCTCATTTGGACTTGGCTCTTTGTGGTGTATAGGGATAATGGGGACATACCCACAAATACCATGAGAATCTTTGAGTTGGATGTGAATTCAGAAGCATTTTGTCTAACTCATGCATGACTCAAGGGCCCACATCATGAAAGTATGGCTATCTCATATAGCACTCTTCTCCAAGGTTGTCAGAGTCTTCATTCTGACCCCTGAATTTCTTGGTTTCCCTACTCTGACCCCATTATTGTTAGGGTATTTCCTCTCACTTTCTTTCTCCATCCGCTCTTGTGCCTCACTTATTTGTCCTGTGTTCTATGTTTTCAATCCTCTTCTAGACAACTGAGTAGCTGAAATAGTAAATTGAATCAGAATAAGACTGATAATGGCTTAATGTGTTATTACTCAATCAACCAGTAAGTATCAGTAATCACTGACTACTTGGTGTGCTTGGTTTTGGGGATGCAAATTAAGGACAATAAAAACTCAGACCTCTGTTCCCTCTGTTCAGACCACCCTTTTACTACCAACACCAGATACCCTCTGGATTTGTCTTTGGCAATGAGGGAGATTCAGCTCTGGAATTAGATTTCTCTAAAATTTCCACTGCAGTTATTAAGAGACCTAGCTGCCTGGAAGCTCTAGACTGGTCCATGATTGGACCTCTTGTTTATTTTCTACCACCAAATGAACCCAAGGACCTATGAGATTTAGTTGTGTGACCTTTGGCAAATAATTTAACTCTGATGGACCTTAGTCTCCTTATCTGTAAAATGAGGGAATTAGACTAGATAACAATATAACAACTGAGAGTTCTTTAGAATGTAAGCTCCTTGTGGGTAGGGATTGCTTTATTCTTTGTATTTCAGTCCCCAGTGCTTAGCATGGTATCTGGCACACAATAGGTATTTAATAAATACCCTTCTATTGATTCATTAGACTCTTATTATGTACAGAGAGCTCTTCTGGGTGCCAGGGGAGACACAAAGTTTAGATTACATGCCATCCTTGCTTTCAGGGAGTTTATAGGTTAAGGGAGTATGACATCAGAAAAAGTAACTCTAATATAAAATACTACATGATAAAACACTACATTAAAGAATTATAAAGCACAGTACTATATGAAGCCTGAGTGGGGTGGGTGTCACTTTCTTGGAGGAGGTGGTTGGTAGTTTTTGTAGAGGGGTGGAGGCGGAAGCCAGATGGGATTTACTAGGAGAGTTAGGGGGATTTTTTTTCTTAAGAATTAAGGAAATCTAACAATGCTTATAGACAAATTGAAAGTAACTAGTGATGGTGCAAGAGAAAAGGGGGGTGGAAATGGGGTGATAATTGCTGGGGCAAGGTCGGGGAGGAGTTGGGAGGGAATAGGATCAAGAGAAGCCATAATAATTGATTCCTAGGGATCTCTCCAGTTGGTGGTGTCTAATATTTGTTCATGAATAATTTATACTAATATGCTGATTTATGATTTACAAAATGCATAACATTTTAAATTCTTAAATTCTTTGTTTCTGTGCTGAGTGACAAAGTAGACATTGAATGGTATGACCAAATTTAGCAGTGCTTGCCTACTATAGAAAGAATTCTCATTCTCTCTCTCTCTCTCTCTCTCTCTCTCTCTCTCTCTCTCTCTTTCTCTCTCCTTCTCCCTCCCTCCCCCTCTCTCTCTCCACTCTCCCTCTCTCCCCTTTTCTCCTGTAAATGGTCTATATTTACAAAGTACACATTTACTTAGGAGAGATTAGAATAATGTGGGCTTTTTATTTTGCAGGCAGATTTTGAGATGTCATCCTGGGCAAATTCCGTATTTCACGTATCTTTGGAATTTACCTGTGGATATCCTTATTTTATCCTATGGTCCTAGCCATCTCATATACATTAAAAAAAAAAGACTCTATACCTTGTCTCCATATCTTGGTTAGGCTGTAAATGCCAGGTCTACTTATGGGCTCAATCCTGCTAATTGGCACAGTATCTTTGACCTGCTCAGTTTTCAATATGGGCCAATTTAACCTTCCTTATGTCACATGGTGGCCCCTCACTTCTAGGACCTTGTCATATTTATACCCAACTTAGTGCACACGCTGGATTGGAATATTCCAATGCAGCCCAGAACTCCTGAACTCAAAAGATCCGTCAGCCTCAGCCTCCCCAGTAGCTGGGATTATTACAGTTATACACTACCACACCTAGCTCTAAGTACTTTGATTGAGCATTTTTTTAAAAACCACTTTGCATGATGCTTTTAGAAATTCTTTAAAGCAATTCTTCTTAAATGTCCCCCTGAATATTTGCAAACTTGTGGTCTGCTCTTTCCACTCTGAGCTTCATGGATTATTCTTCTTGTGTCTGCAAGAAATCACTTAAAAATATTCCTTCCTCAAATAACCTGGAAAATGTGGTTTTTCTTTTCAGAAATACTGACAATGTATTTCCACAAGCACATTTGATGTCCCATTGTTAAACTTGTCCCATTATGTTGTATGTCCCTTGGGCTATGGTTGTTAAGCATATTAAGTCCAAGACTTATTCTGAGCATGTGGAAGAAGAACATAGAGACAATTATTTGGAAAATCGACAAAAATCTTTCCCTTACAACCCTATTGACATGTTGAGTTCGTTGGGCAATTTATTCCAAATAGCATTTTCATATGTAATAGCTAGTTCTCTGCTTTGTTCTGCCTGTTTTGACCTGGCTTAAATCCCTTATACTTCACACTGTATTCTTAGTTAGCTCATTAGTCAGCAATGAAACTAATGAGAGTGACCTCATTATAGAGGGTGAAATAAAATGGACTCCTTCTCTGAACTCTTATAGACTAATTATAGTTTGTACCCCTCATTTGTTATTTTTCATATGATGCCTTGAATTGTTATTTATTGATTTTGTTGACTTCCTACTTCCCCCAAATAAACTGTAACCATACTTTCCACCTCTTTGCATTCTCAGAATTAGTGTCCTATACATAGCTGGTGCCCAGTAAAGATTACTTGTTGAACAATCTAAATGGTGTTCATTTGGAAATCAACAAGAAAACCTGGGTTTTAGTTGTGGCCCTTTCACTATCTGACTGTTGCTTTGACAAAGAATTTCTCTTTTTTTGCCTCAGTTCCCTCATCTCTAAAATGAGAATATTTGGACTAGGTGATCTCCGAAGAGGTCACTGTCTAAATATATATATATATATATATATATATATATATATATATATATGTATGCACATATATATTTAGTTGTATAATATATATGTATAATGTATATGTATACATTTGTGTGTCTGTATAAATCCCATAACTCTCTAAGGGTGATAATCAAAGGACAACAATATAAAAGAAAATGTTCTAACTTTGGAATCTGTATAAATGTGATATGGCCCACCTACTTTCATCTTCTGACCAGCTGAATGTTAGCTGATGATTCAGAAAGTTCCTTTTCTGTCTCAGGCCCAACTGTGTTTTACGTTCTACCAAATAGCTAAAAAATGTTTGGATTCCTGGTACTGAACATTTCTAGGAAATGTATTTCTAGTTGCCTATCACCTTCAGCCATGGAAAGAAAATCAAGGCTGACAAGCAGCATGCTCATTAGGCAGCCATTCTGTGTCTCAGTCACAAAGGTATTAGGGAAAGATATTTATAGCTGACCTTTGGAGATTCATAATTCTTGTGAGTGAGAAAGTATGATATTCAAAACAAAGGGTTTTCTCTTTAAAATTCTGATTGTTGAAGCAAAGAAATATTTAATTTTTTTTGTAGTCAATTTATATTTATTGATAATTTCATCAAAATACATAAATATCATTTCAAAATTCATAACCATTTCCATCTCCTCTAAAAGATGTGGAGACAGAACAAATAAAACACGATCAGTGTCTTTCACCTAAGAAAAATCTAGTGTGTAACACCCTCTCAGGCCTATTGCTTTGTAATGTTTCCCAGTTCCCCCATAGACATAAATACTGTTATTTTCTTTATTTAAAGTTTTTATATGTGCATTGTTCAGTTAATTTGCAATGCAGAACTGGTGCTTTGAATATATTAAAAGTCAAAAAAAGAATTATAGTTTTAAAATACTGTATAACATACAGAAAATGAATGTTACTGTTTTTAACCCTTTGTATCTTTATTTCTTCCTTTTCTCTCTTTTTTTTTCTTCCAGATTTCCTTCCAGTAGAGAACCTTCTTAGCTTCCCTATGTTTATCAAGAATTCTCCTGGAACATTCTATTGTCTAGAAAAGGTAAGAACCAAAAGAATCCATTTTATCTCCAAATTAATACATTCTCATTTGTGCCATTTAGGTTCAACATCCTTATATGGTAAGCAATTAAATGCTTCATGCTGTGAATATCAAATATGCCAATTGTTTTGCCCTGTTCTGAGTATAGAAAAATTCAACCTTTACAAATCAAGTACCTTGATTGAAAAAAGGCAACCTTTACAAATCAAATACTTTAATTTTTTTTCTTTTGGTCGGAAGAGAAAAAGGTTGGCACACAGTAAGACATCTGTTCCATATGTATGGAAGTTGTGGAAATACTTTGCCTGCTTAATAATAGCAGTGTTGTCCCTGACTCACTAGGAAATTGCTTTAGTCCCTTAGGCCTCAGTTTCTTTCTTTTTTTTTAAAAAAAATGGGAATAAAAAAAAGTTGGTCTGAAAATAGTTGAAAAAAATATTTTAAAGAGCTTTGCAAATACAAAAGGTTATTTGGACATATTCTTGAGATACGAACACCTGGTTTGCAGATATACTATATGTAATAAACAACCAGATGCAACAACCTGCTTTCACTTCTCCTTTGTCACCCCACTCCTTTGTCACTGTTCTGGACAGCAGCCAAGCTATACTGGAAAAAAAGAAACTACTTCGTGACCAGCCCTGGGAACTGACTTACTTTACCACTACCTTTCTTTCCAGTTAGTCATTGAATCAACAGGCATATATTAGCAGTTACTATGGGTGCCCTGATACAGAGGAAAAAGTTTTAGATTTGGAGTTAGGAGGCCTTAGCTCCTCATTGTTTCATTCCTCCAGACACACATTAGCTGTGTGACCCTGGACAAGTGACAGTCTCTCCAAGCCTCAATACATTCGTCTGTAAAATGAGAAAAAAATGCTTATGCTATCTTCCTCACAGAGTTATTGTGAGTAGAGTCCTTGAAGAATAACATACAAATGAATTTTTACTTTTACATTTCAGGAGATTGTATGTCAGAGTTACACTTTTGAAACAAGTACATGCTTAAGGAATAAGAAATGACCTCAGTAGGAAGTTTCAGGCAGTAAGCTATTAACTGTGAGTATGAACATCCATCTCCTTATTGACAGATACTTTCTTGACATTCCCATGCCAAGTTTTTTAATTGCTTGCTCTTACGGCCACAATTATACAAAACCTAACCCAGGGAAACACATACAGCACAATGCCTTGAGAGACTTTTTAGTGAGGCAGAAAATACATATATGTTCCTTCTTTCCCTTTGCTTTGCCATTTGAGTAACATGGGAAAGTAAAAGTGTACCTTCCTTAAAGGGTATACATACATGGTGACGGGGGACTGGTAACTGAAGAATCGAAATAATTGGATGAGGAGAAAAGCTTGCAGAGACAAAGTTGGAGCAACCAGGAGAGAAGAGGACTCAGGAGATGTTTTTGATTTTACCTTGTACTGCTAAGATTATATTAAAAGTTTGGGCAGGTCATACTATAGGACCATAATAAATGGATGGAGAGTGAGAAGGAGAGAGAGAGAGACAGAGAGAGAGAGAGAGAGAGAGAGAGAGAGAGAGAGAG
>NW_027185698.1:24182121-24278433 GCF_028583685.1 Petaurus breviceps papuanus | reverse complement strand
AGAGAGACAGAGAGAGAGAGAAAGAGAGAGAGAGAAAGAAGGAGATATGAATGATACTTGTGTGCTTCCTCCCCTTCAAGTGACAATGGGGAGCTTGGGAACAGGGCATCCAACAGAACCATGATCCATTCAAAAGACTGTGAGGTCCTGAACTAGGTTGCGGCTGTATGAGTAGAGAGCAGGGGACATACATGAGAGATGCTTTGAAGGTAAAAAGATTTGGCAACTGATTGGATATGGGAGTGAGTTAGGGTGAGGAGCCAAAATCCAAGGGAAACTCACATGTAGGGGGGTAAGATGTAATGATAATCCTACAAGAGGGACTAAGGAGTTGGATAGTCAGGAAAGGCAGTGTAGTGTAATGGATAGTGAGACTCCAAGTTGACTTGGAGCCCAAAGCACCCATGTTCAACCTCTACCTCAGATACTTACTAGCTGGGTGACCTTTGCAAGTAACAATATCTTTTTTCCTCAATTTCTTCATCTGTGAAATAGGGATAATAATAGTACCAGCCCTACATGGCCTTTTGGAGTATCAGATGTAAAATATAATATATGTAAAACTCTTTGTGAAACTTTAAAGACCTCTATATGTGTGAACCATTATTATTAAGAGATGAATCAGGCAGGTAGCACAGCGAGTAAGAGCACCGGCCCCAGAGTCGGGATGACCTGGGATCGAATCTGGGCTCAGACACTTAGAATCTACCCAGAAACACCTGGCCGTGTAACCCTGAGCAAGTTACTTAACCCCAATTGCTTAGGGGCGTCCAGGTGGCTCAGTGAGAGTAAGAGCACTCAGTAAGAGCACTGTCCCCAGAGACAGGATGACCTGGAATCGAATCCAGGCTCTGATACCTCGTACCGCACCCAGAAATAACTGGCCGTGTAACCTTGAGCAAGTTACTTAACCCCAATTGCTTTAAAAAAAAAAGAGAGAGAGCTGAATCAGGAAAGAGTAGTGTTCTTTTTTTTCTTGGAGGAGCAATTGGGGTTAAGTGACTTGCCCAAGGTCACACAGCTAGTGTGTTAAGTGTCTGAGGCCAAATTTGAACTCAGGTCCTCCTGATTCCAGGGCCGATGCTCTATTCACTGTACCACTTAGCCACCACTAGAGTAGTGTTCTAAAAGCAGGAGGATCCATAGCCTTCTGAAAGCAGTCTTTCAGCATGTTTTCCTGTCCAGTGGAAGTATTCCTTGGGAGATGGAAATTGCTCTCCCATTGGCCTTAGCATCTCTTCACTGATTGCAGACCCAAAAACTGGGTCCTCTGGCCCCTGTGGCTCTAGGTGTTGGAAGGAAGAAAAGGAATGGCAAGAAGGGGATGGTGAATCTGCTTCTAGAACAAACTGCAGCAGTGAAATCATTTGTCTCATTTAAGCTGTGTCACCAATTGGAGATCCCCTGTTGTTCTCTTTCAAGAACTCTTCCAAAGTCACCATTTCACTGCCCAGGGAGGCAGAGTTTTGTCTGACAATCTGAGACTGGCCTGGGTTACTCTTCTGGAGAGACTCCTGTGGGATGAACCCATTCCTGGGAGGGTCTGTTTTTGCCTGCTTACAGCTAACACAGAGCAGCTCCAGGCACCATCTCAACGCAAAGCAGCCAGCCACATCCCGGCTGGGCACCAGATCTTCCTCTCAAATCTCTCAGTTCCGCGGTGGATCCAATCAGAGGAGCATCTTAGGTTAGGAGGGGAGCTGTTGCCTGATGCAGCCCCGTTGTTCTCTAATCTATGGGGCTGGGTCACGTGCCTCCTGTGTTTGGTGAACTCTTGCTCTGGGGCCGGTTCCCAAAGGTTCCCATCAGAATGGTAACCTTTGGGCAGGCCTGTGTGCTTGGCAGTGAGGGTTGAGCTGGGAGGGGGTAAGTGGATGGCTAAGGCAGAGTGAGCCCTGGCACCCAGTTCTGTGTGCCAAGGCTTGAGCATGGAGTCTGTGGAACCCTCAAAGTGGTCGCTGCTGCCTTCGTGTTTCTGCTCACTCTCTTACGGGTGACTTTTCCTCTAGGTCCACTGTGAGCATCTCTTTCGCCCTGGCTGTTTGATTCTGTGGGGGCCATGTTACCTGGAGTCTCTTGTTGCAATTTGAGATGCTGGGAAGCAGATGGAGAAGCAAGATTAGCTGCCAGGGAGGGCTGTTGGTGGTTGATTAGGAACATTGTCTTGAACACTCTCTCTTTGATTTGATGAGTCTGACCAAGGCCTTGGCTCTAATAAAGTAGCTTTTGTTTGTTTTGTTTTGATTTGGACAGGATCATTTAATTTGTACTGATCCCTATTTTTTCTTCTAGTTTTCTTTATGTCTTCTTATGGCGTTCAGTTTGTCTATGTAACTGTTTTTACTCCGCATGGATCTGCTCCTTGTTCTCCATATTGTTCTTCAGAAGCATCTGTTTTTGTTGACTCCGTATCTGGATCTGGTTTAGGAGATGATGGTTCTCTTCTTCCCAGAGAGGAGGAAGGAGTGGCAAATAGCGTCAAACACTGAAAAGGGGAAAAAAGAATGAGGATTGAGAAAAGGGCATTCTCTTTAGTAAGAAAGAGATCGACCACTAGTGATCTTGGGGTGAGTACTTTTAGTTGAGTGAAGATAGACTGAAACTATTCAAGAAGTGAGTGGGAGGTGAGAAAGTGAAGGCAGTAAATGTAGACAGCTTAATCTAGAATTTGGCTATGACAAGAGTGAAGAAATACAGGATAGGAGTTAATTGACGGTTTTTTAAGGATAGAGAAGATATAACCATGTTTATAGGCGGCATGGGAGGAGCCAGTAGATAAAGAGAGATTGAAATTAGGACTAAAGAATAGTTGATCAAAGGGACAAATTCCTAGAGGAGATTGGAGAGACTGGAATCAAGAATAAAAATAGGAAATATATAAACATAAACCTAAATATATATATTGGAGAGGGGAGGCAAGGTAACTGAGGTTAAGTGACTTGCCCAAGGTCACACAGCTAGTAGGTGTCAAGTGTCTGAGATCAGATTTGAACTCAGGTCCTCCTGACTCCAGGGCCAGTGCCCTATTCACTGCTCAACTCAACGGACCCTGAGAATGGGAAATATTAGAGGGATCTAAGGTGGGAAATTATGGAGAAAAGGGAACTCCTAATGGATGGCCTTATTTTTTCTAATAAAGTATGAGGTGAGGCACTCTGCTGAGGTGGAGGGGGACAGTATGTATCTTGAGGAAAAAAGAGAAAAAAGAGAAAAAAGTTTTACATCAGACACTGTAGGGAGTATAATTCCAATATCTAAACTTCTGGGGGACTAGACTGGGTAAAAATATTATTCCAAAATTGGAGGGGAGAGATACAGGGAAATACAGAAACACAGGGGAGTATTGTTAAGGACAAAAATTTCAGAGTTATGGGTCATGGAGATAAAATACTTGTAGGTGATGGTGATATTAAGGGTATAAACATCTCCATAGTGACTGAGTTGAACTGAAAATGCAAATTATGGGAGTTGAGGAACTTGATAAGCTGGGAAGCAAGAATGTTCAAGGGAACATAAACATGTACAATGAATTTCTGAAGGCTAAGGGTAAAGGTTGTAGTGGAGAGGAAGACTGGTGAGTTAGGTATGGAACTTGTGAGCTGGTATTAAGAAGGGAAGTCCTTGTTGAAAGAGGATCAGATAATTGTCAGACTAGCAGATAACTGTCATCTGGGTCTTGATGCAAGATATATTTGAATGGAGTGAACCTCAAAGGAAGAAAGTTTACTTAGTGATGGTAGTGATGGTGTGAAATCCTGCAAGGAGCAGGCCCATTCCTCCTCCTGGAGGGAAAGGAGAGAAAGTACATTCAGTACTAGAGTGGGTGACTAGAGGAGCAAAGAATTCCGGAGGAGCCAGGGTTCTGAGATGGCAAGAACTTGGAAGGAGCACGAGAAGAAGACATCTAACGTGAAGAGCAGTTTGTTAGCAATAGAATGGGGATTGCATGGGGCAAAATTGGGATAGGAACATAGGAGGGTAGGGATGACATGGATAGGTATGAAAGAGTGGAAGAAGAGAAGTTCCACTTAAGCAGGCTATGATTCTGAATCATAAGGATTCTGAATGGAAGAGAGTTTGCTAGTCATAGGACCGCCAACAACTCCTTTCCTGGAAGCAGTAGTTAGCAAAGTACCCCAAGACTCTTCTCAGAGTTAATCTTATTATAATATTCTGAGAAAAAATGTGAATGATGGTGGCTAGGTATCCTGAGCATCAAGGACAGGGGGACTGATGTGAAGGAGCCTGCTTCTAGGTCCTCATTGATTATAGGGGGCTGAAGCATGGCTTATCTGACCACTCTCCAAAACATCAGTCACCTCTGCCCCAAGACCCAACTGAATGGTACAGACAGTATATACTGTAGGAATTCAGAGAAGGAAGAAATCAATGTGAGTTAGGAGCTAGGGTGCTAGATAGAGGGGTAGTGGCAGGAATTGAGCTAGACCTTGAAGGGTTGGCAAAATGATCTTCCGAATGCAGCATGACATAGTGAATAGGGTGCTGGACTTGGAATCAGGGAGACCTATGTGGAAATCTTGACTCTCATACTTACTAGCTGGGTGTCTCTGGATAAGTTGCTTAATAGCTCTGTGCCTCAGTTTCCTCATCTGTATATATGCTCTAGAATGACTGTTCCCACCTCCCATTCACACTGATGAGTCAGATCCCAAGAACGTGGGTGCTATGTCTCTCCTCAGGAGTCTAGGAGTACCCCTAAGGGACTGGGGATTGTTGTGGGTTTTTTTTTAGTACTATAGCTCATGAATCCCCACTACTATGCTTTCTTCTAAAATTATTGGTTGATATTAACTAGCCAGTCAGACAATTCATTTTTAGAAAGGGATATCTACTAAGGTAGCAGAATAAGAACAATTGGCACAGATATTCTCCCTAAGAGCCCATGGCACAATTTCCCACAGATACCCATAGAGAACAGGCGAAAGTGGATTCACGCTTAGAGTGTACATGTAGCAAAAGGTAACTGAAAGTCCTCCTGCTGGGGTCCTCAAGCTGTCCCCTCTATTCTTCTGGACTCTTTGTAGGTACTTGAATCTCCTTTCCTCACCTCATTCTGTCTGCTCTTAGCTCCTGATGCTGGAAGCCACTTCTGTCTCAGGGGACACTGGTAGCATGATCAAGAAAAAGTCTACATCTTCCCAACCCTGTGACATTCAGGAGCCTTTGACCATGGTGGGGGCAGAGTGATTAGAGGGGAGACACCTATAGTTATGCTCTTCTCCTCCAATCAATGTCTTCTCAGGGGTTTACTTGGAATACCCCTTTTCTCTTTCTGCCTATCTCAGTGGGTTTCATTTATTTATTTATTTTTTGCTTTTTGAAGGGCAGCTGGGGTTAAGTGACTTGCCCAAGGTCACATGGCTAGTTTTTGTGTTAAGTGTCTGAGGCCAGATTTGAACTCAGGTCCTCTTGACTCTAGGGCTGGTGCTCTATTCACCACGTCACATAGCTGCCCCTCTTAGTGGGCTTTATACTGGTCCCAAACAGTAGGACCAAGTCCCTTGGCCAGTCTGAACAGATTTTATCACACTGAGGAAGTGTCTAGGCCATGATCACACCTAGTGAACTGTTAAAATGTGTTAAATATATCAGGGCATAGAAGCCAGGTGGCGCAGTGGATTAGAGCCTGGTCCTAGAATTCAGAAGAACTGAGTTCAAATGTGAATTGCTACCTGTGTGACCCTAGGCAAATAAGTTAATCTCCGTTTGCCTCAGTTTCTTCATCTGTAAAATAGGAATAATAAAGAGATAATATTTGTAAAGTGCTTAGCACATACTAAATGCTATATAAATGTTAGCTATTATATTATCACTTTCTTTAAATTAGATGGAGCAATTGTCTGAAGTGTCTTATTGTCATGTAAAATTAAACAGTTGAACTATTTGGTCTCTGAGATCTCTTCTACCTCTGCATAGATGAACTTATGCACAAATCTGAACATATTATTCCTACCCTTAAAACCCTTCAGGGTTCCCCAGTTTGCCGTAAGATAATAAAATGAAAACTCCTCAATGTAGGGCCCTCCAGTGTTTTTACTACCTACCTTTCCCATCCTTCTCCCTTACACCAAAACTGAAGACTGTTTCTGATCTCATCTTTGCTTTGTCATATCTATATTTACAGTCATGCCTCTTTGTTGAAATTTTCCTCCAAGGCTCGGGTTAGGTGCCTTTCTTCCATGAAGTCTTCATGGTTATTTCCAGCCAAACCTGATTAGTCTTAAAATTTTCCTAGCAAATCTTGTCTCAATCTCCCCTTTGCCTTTATCTTATGTCTTGCCTAGTATCCTTCCTATTTATGTGAATACTTATCTGATAGGTAGAGATAGGTAGGAGGTATGTTGGATAGAGGGCTGCCCTGAGAGTCAGGAATATTCGAGTTCAAACCCTTTCTAAGACACATGCTAGTTGTATGGCTATAGGCAAATCATTTGCAGTATCTCAGACTCAGTTTCCTTTGCTAAAAAAAAAAAATTGGAATGATAATAGCACTACCCAGTGGTAAGAGAGTTTTTCCAGGATTGAATGAGTTAGCAGATGTGAAGTGCTTTGCAAACCTTAAAGAGGGCTGCATAAATGGGAACCATCCTTAGTGTTGACATGGGATTTGTGTGGTGTTTAGTCGTGATGATTCTATTTAGAATGAAGTTGTCACCTTGTAGAACAAAAGGTAAATGTGGTGCTGGCCTCTGTTCAGTTACTAATAATGATTCTTAATCTTCTGGGAATAAACTCTATTACTACAACCCTTTGGGAATGACAAAGTTGTACATTAAAACAGAGTAACATAGTAGGACTGTCAGATGTGGTTAGGAATAAAATGTTCCTTTAAAGTATACTTAGTGATAATAATAATAAACAATAAAATAGCATTTATATAGCACTTTGAGGTTTGAAAAGCACTTTCCATATGTTATCTCATTTGACCCTCACAACCCTGAGATGTAGATGCTATTATTATCCCCATTTTATAGATGAGAAAACCGAGACTGAGATAATTCAGTAGTATGGATTTATGATCTCACTGATGTGGTTATTCCTCCACTGGTGTAAATTTTAACCCCTCCAGGCCTTCTCAGTTCCAGGACTCTTGTCCATGTTCTTCAAAAGGGCCTCTATGGAGGATTTATCCAGTGCATTGGAGGCTTTCCTTTAGATCTTTTCACCTTTTGCAATTATGGGTTAATCCTTTAGGCTGTCTGCTTGTTAGCATGGACTGCCCCAGCTGCATGGCTAGCCCATTGGCTTTTCCAATGGCTTGTTTCCTGGATGTCTCCCATTATTCTACTTCTTATCTCTTTTGAGCATTTTATTTAAAAGTCAAAATGCAAAGCATGAAGAAGAAAGAAAGCTCCTAGTTCAAATTATGATTTCTTGTTCTTTGGACATGGATGATTGAGGAGATCTCTCTCATGAGTCCTGGTGTCTGGTACCATTGCTAGTATGGAAGTCATTATCAACTTCATCAAGTGTTTAGTGAATATATATTATGTATAGAGTATGTGTGATATTAGATCCTTGCCCTCGAGAATCTTATAATCTAATTGAGAGACAGGGCAGGCAGTTTAAAAATTGAAAAGAATTTGAAGATAACAAAAGTAGTATAAGAAATAAGTATGTTAGTCTGTACAGCTGGACAGTGCAGTAGACAGAGCATGGGCCAGTAGTCAGGCAGACCTAATTTCAAATCTGGCCTCAGACAACTTACTGTGTGACCCTGGACAAGCCACTTTGACATCTGTATGACTCAGTTTCCTCATCTGTAAAATGGGGATAATAATAGCTCCTATCTCCCAGAGTGGTTGTGAGACTTAAATGAGATATTTCTAGCTATTATTATTATTATCATTAGTCTGTAATAGAGAAGTTGTGTGTGAGATAGACAGATGATTGATGTCTTCAGAATCTCAAGCTCTCGTGGAAGGATTGGACTTACTTTATACATTTCTAGAAGAGGAGGAACGGAGGCAGATTTTGTCTCAATATAAGGCAGAACTTTCTAAACAATTCAAAACTGTTCAAAAGTGTAGATAACTTGAGGGAACTCAGAGGACATTGAGTTCAATATCCCCATTTTACTGGTAAGAAAACTAAGGCCCAGGTTAGCTAAGGGACTTGTCCAAAGTTACATAGGTAGTGAGCATCAGAAATCAGATTTGAAGCCAGGTCCTCCGACACCATTAGTATCCTTTCTACTAGATCACTGGAGTAGGTATCTTCATAAGATCACTATGGGTAATAAGAACTTATATTAAAGCTTACTCTTCCCACAATAACCTTGTAAAGTAGGTAGTGCAAATATGATTAAGCCCATTTTACAGCTGAAAAAAAAACGGAGGTGACAGGTGTAATGTAACTTGTACAATGTTAGATATCTATTAAATATCAGAAACTGAACTTGAACCCAGGCCTTCAAACCCAGAGTCCCATATGCTTTCAACTATGGTATGCTATTTTTACTGAGTAACTTCTTCCAGGGAGTCATTGGCAGTGATAGAAACTGTTTCTTGGACCTGTTTCCACAGCAGACCCTTCATTATAGAATCCCAGGGGAAAAGTAAACTCCTCACCTTGATTCCATTGATCTGCCATTCAAAAGGCTTTGCTGCCCTTTGTCTGTTTCAGATGCATTATGACAGCAAGGTCCGCTTGCTGTGATTCTCTTGGGTGGTCAAACAATAATGGAAGGCATTATGTATCTGCCTTCTGCTACCATTAAAAATACTTAGTCACAACCTTTTAAAGCAAAAATGAAGCAGAATTGCTTTGGGTTTTTTGTTTTACTTTCTTTTGACTCTAGCAAGTCCATTTGCAAAGCTGTGTCTTGGTTACCTAGGGAACTAGCATTCAGCGTTACTGATTTTTATGAGATGTGAGTTCAAAGTTGTCAGAATTGTTGGTTGGGTTTCAAGCGGTGACCCTTGTACTGACTGCAAAGTAACATAATTTTTATTTTTATTAGTCAGAAAGATCAAAGGTGGTCATTTTACAGAGGCCTTTATGATGGAAAAGCTTTGGAGAATAGAGAAGGGGGAAAAAACCTTTTGTGTTGAAGACATTTTGTCTTTTATCAGCAATTGGAAGTGGGACTGTCAATATGTGTATTTCAGGATAGTATAACGAATAACGAATACTTATTTTTGTGCAACAAATAGATAGGTGATGGATAAAGCATTTATTAAGTGCTTACTATGTACTAGGCACTGTGTTAAGCACTGAGAATACAAATATAAGCAAAAAGAAAGATAGCCCCTGTCCCCAGGAAGCTTATGTTCTGATGGGGGAAGAGAACACGTGAAAAGGAGGTAAAAAGAGGGAGAGAAGGAGTGGGGAGAAGGTACCCACACAAAAATAATAGAAAAGAATGGAGCTGGAGAGAAGTGAAATATCTGGTGTGATGTATTTTAACACCTTGGATGTCATAGGACCCACTATTAAGATTTTTCCTGTTCTGGTTACATGTCCCTTCCATCAGAGCCAATAGTTAATAGTCTCTCAAGCTGTAGTTTTCTAGATTGTAAGATCCCTGAGTGTATAGACTTGTTTGATTTAGCACTGTATCTCCTTCATCTCCTAGGACTCTGTGTTTCAAATAGTAGGTGATTAATAAACTCTTATTGAATAAATGTATCAATGAGTTGACAGAATTTTCATTCTTTAAGGCTCTGACTGTCTTTTGCTTTTCTTTCTGTTTTAAGAAATGTGTCTATAGAGCTCTTTCGATCACTAATCTTTTTTGACTGTCTTCTATTACCCTGGAATATGGTTTGCAGGAGTTTCCAAAATAGTTCCTTTCTTATTTGCAATGGATGTGCTGCTTTTAGAAAGCTGCCTTTGTGTTGACATAACATTTAAAGGAAAACACACAAATAAAACCTTGGTTCAGTTTAAAAAAAATTGAATAAGCACAATTCTTATCAAAAGAATGCTGACCTGCCCTTGATACCTGTTGACTCATTCTGACACCAAATCTGTGTATCCCCTTTATTTGATCCAGAGTTCGATGTTGTGGGTTGGGTTAAAGCAAGTTTTAGGTATGTGACCTGGTTCTGAATGACTCAGTGGCTTGAGGCTTGGCCCTAAGCAATGGATAGAGCTGATCACCACAGTATACTCTTTCCTGGAACTTCAAGTGATACAATAAGGACCTCTGGCCCCTTGTAGTATATGTAATTATACAACTTGTATAAGGACAGTAAAATACAGAGTTCAGCTATATGTATGTGTACATTTAAGCATATATGTCTAGGTACAAATAAATGTCTATATATTCACATGCATGTGTCTAGAATTAATTCTTTATGCAATAGAAATGTGCACATGCATGTGGATCAGTGAGTGAACACTTTCAAAGCACCTACTATGTGTCAGGAACTGTGCTAGATGATGGGGATAAAAGTACTGAAAATGGAACAACCCCTAATCTTGAGTACTGAATGAGTTCACATACGTATGTATTTGATATCAAATTTATAAATGCAAATGGAAATAATTTATATTTACCAACATATGAATGTATAATGCTTTCAAAAATAAGCCATCATATGGGCAAAATATTTACAAGATTTTCTCATTTGAAAAGAATGCCTAAGGGTGATTGAATTTGCAGTGTCCTTTCAATAGAAATGGTTTTGGTTTCTTTCTGCTACCAATAATATTTAATGGAAGAGAAAGAAAGCTAGTAAAGTAGAGTTTTAGATTTGATGCAGAAGCTAATGTTTGGAGGAAGGACAGCACTTTGTCAAAGATTTTTTGAATTTGTTGCAAATTTTCTGGAAAAGCAATAGGGATGTAGTTAATAGAGGTATGGCCTTGGAGTTAGAGATGCCAGGATTCAAATCTTCCTGCTGATATAGCCTAGCTGGGTGCCCTTTGATAAGTTCCTTAACCTCTCAGTGCCCCAGGCAACTCTTTAACACTGTAAGTTACAGAGAAAGTGTCAAGCGGCATTGGTGGAGGGTTTTCATGCTTAAGGTTCCTTATACTAATGAAATTAAAGATCTAGTCCTGATCTTTATCCTTGTCTCCAGTGCCCAGCACACAGTAGGTGCTTAATAAATGCTTACCAAATTGAACTAGAATTAAATGAATAAACTATGGTGGGATGAGAGAGGAGAAGGGAAGGGGAAGCAGAGGGGGGATTTCAGAAGCAAAAGCATTCCTTTAATATCCTTACACATATGCATGAGGGCAGCAGCTAGGTGGTACAGTATATAGATTGCCGGTCCTGGAGTCAGGAAGATTCATCTTCATGAGTTCATATCTGGCCTCAGACACTTAACTAGCTGAGTGATCCTGGGCAAGTCACTTAACCCTCTTTGCCTCAGTTTCCTCATCAGTAAAATAAGCTGGAGAAGGAAATGGCAAACCACTCCAGTCTCTTTGCCAAGAAAATCCCAAATAGAGTCACAAACTATTGGACACAACTAAAAAATGACAGGACAACTCCCTGCATATTCATGTTCACATTCTAAATGGAGCTTTAGAATCATTCAAATCAGAGGCCCCTGGGGAAACTGCCCATTTCATGGCATGTTAATCTTCCTATTTGGATAGGTTTGACTATTTCACTCCCTTGCTCAAGAATCTTCAGCGTCTTATTGTCCCTAGGATAAAATACCCCTCCAGACATATGACATTATTTCCCTTCATGCACTCTCCATTCTAGCCAGCCTGGACTACTTGTTGTTCCCTGGCTCTACACTCTGCCTTTTGCTTCTATGTCCTTCTGTAGCCATCCCCCCCCCCCCCCGCCTCCCCGCGCTAGAGGACATTCCCTTCCCCCCTCAGCTCTTTAGAATCTCTTAGATTCCCTCACTGCTTTTCAGAGATGCTTAATAAATGCCTATTGGATTGGTCCAGCACGTGCATCTCAGACCCTGGCAAGCCTTTCCTCATACCCCTGGATCTTCGTGATCTCTCCCTTAGGTTACCCTTTGTTTTTCTGCTTACATATTGTAGCCCTCAGTAGAATGTAAGCTCTTTGAGGGCAGAGACTGATTTTTATTTTGATGTTGCCAAGAAAGTGTGCCAAGATAGTTCAAGGTCTTTAGTATAGTAGGTGTTTAATAAATGTTTAACTGAATTGAAGTCTGGTGAGAGAATAGTAGACTAGGTAAAAAGCATTTACTATTGATTATGCTTTGCATAATTATATAGTATTTATTATATATAATATATGTAATTATAATTATAACCCACATAGTTATAATTATAACCCATTATAATAAAGATAGAAGACTCATTTAACCTATTTGTTTATTAATTCAGTTAAATTCAGTCAAAGAGACATTTATTAAGTACCTATTATATACAAATGTCTACTATGGCAGGATACAAATGCAAAAACAAATCATTCCCTGCTCTACTGAGGGGAGTAGAATAACCTTTACACAAGAGAATTTGAAGAGGGAGAGAGCATTAGCAGCTGGAGGTGTGTGGGTCAAGGAAGGCTTCCTATAGAGAAAGTGGCATTTGAACGGAATCCTGATTAATTATAAGGATTCTGAGAAGAAATTCTAGTCTAATTTCATGTTGTTCTTCCTTCATTTTTGAAGACGAGCAATGGCATTATGATGTTGGGGTGAAGGTACAGTGTGTTCAACTATGGCTTATCAGTCCAATATGAACTTGAGAGGATTTACATGTCGGGTACAAATAGTCTATTTGAACTTTTGGGATGGACATGTCTCTAGATTTGCGTATCTCATGTTTCCTTTGTGCTGCCTCAATTCTGCTTTGCTCAGAGAGCACAGCACCTTCTTTGATAAAAGGCATGCCATGCAGGGCAGTCCTGTGCCAGCGTCTCACAAAAGTTCTTCAGAGAGACCTTGAGAATGTCCTTGACTCGCTTCTTCTGACCACCAAATGAGCACTTGCCTTGTATGAGTTCTCCATAAAATAGTCTTTTATGCATTTGGGCTACATGGTCAGCCCATTGTAGTTACACTTTCTGCAGCAGAATTTGAATGCTTAGCAGTTCAGCTTGAGAAAGGACCTCAATGTCCAGTACTTTATCTTGCCAGGTGATCTTCAGAATCTTCCTAAAACAATTCAAATGGAAGTGGTTCAATTTTCTTGCATGGCACTGGTAGATTGTCCAGGTTTCATGGGCATATATAATGAGGTCAGCCCAATGGTTTAGTAGATCTTCAGTTTGGTACACAACCCAATACCTCTTCTCTTTCCTTCAGACTTCCACAACACTGAGCTAGCTCTGACAATGTGTGCTGTCAACATCATCAGCTATGTGGACATCCCTGAAAAATGTACTGCCAAAGTAAGTGAACTTATCCGTAGCATTGGAAATTTCTCCATTTTCTGTAACTGGTGGTTCCTTGTTTGGATGGTGTGGACTGGCTGGTGGAGAATCTCTGTTTTTTGGTGTTGATTGGCAGGCCAAAATTTGCACAAGCAGCAGAGAATTGATCCGTACCCTAATATCCACTTTGGAGGAATGTGAAATTAGAAAAAAGCCAGAGCACTAGAAAATATGAAAGTTTGTGCTATGGCCCATGTGAAGAAACAGAGAGATATTAAAGATTTCGCAAAAGCAAGCAAGATATTCAGGTCTAATGTATTCATTACAGTCATGGGATGAGGTGTTCTGAGTGGCTTCTTCTGTCTGTGGAATAAAATCCCAGCTACTCAACCAAGGGTTTAAAGTCCTCTAAAATTTGGTCACTTGTCATTCAGGTTTTAATTCACTTACTCCCAATAAATTAAAACTTCTTTAAACTCTCCAAAATTTTAAAAGTTGGATAGAAATATTTTCAAAATGTACCATATATTTTACCTTCTTAAATAGTCTATTGGGTATAATTTAGCATATATTAATGACATGGGGTCATAATTATGATCACCAATTATTTTACTATTTTAGAATACAGAGTAGATATGCATATTTCTGGAAGTTGGAGTGGGTAAGAGATAAAGTATGTGGTCTTTGTGATAGATACTGTTTTTTAGAGAACTTTTTATTTTACTTTATTTTACTGACTTCCAATTGTGGTTTATAACCATGTTTTGGATGATTAAAGCAGCCAAAAATCTGGCTGCTGGATAAATGGTGGTGTGATTTTCAGGCTTTAAAAACTTTTCATGGGATTATAAAATTTAAAAGTTGAAAGAGACTTTTAGAAATCAATTAATCCAACTCCTTTATTTTATAGGTGAGGAAATCAAATCCCAGAGGGTTAGTGAAATGCCTTGCCCAGGCTTACACAATGAAGCAGTGTGAGACTAGACTGGACTAGAACCCTGGTCTTTGACTCCCATTTCAGTGTCCATTCCATCATACCACACTCCTCCTCCTTGGGGTCACCTCTTGTCCTTGATAAGAAAGAAGAGAATAGTAGAATTCCCACTTAAGCAACGGTTTATTCATTTCTCTCTCCTGAAGTCTGAGTCAACAAAAGGACTGTTTTCAGATAGATTAGTTTCTTAACATTAGCTGTAATGAATAAAGAATCATTTTTGAAATAATGGATTTTTTTGGGTGACAATCATATACCAACATGTGATGGGTAACTAGTTCTCTAGGATAATAAGTTATGGAGAATTTCATTATCTTAAAAAAATTTTTTTTGATGTTCTTCTTTTGCATTACTGCCTCTTGGAATGCCTTCCCTCCCCCAAACCCAACAGGACCCATCATTGTAACAAAGAAGTACGGTTAAGCACTATCAGCACATGGGCCAAATCTGAAAATACATCATGATTTGTTTTATATAAAAGCATAGTGGTCCTAAACATCAGCTTCATAGAAACACAATTTCATGGACAAATATTTGGTCTTAATAAGTATAATAGACAATGGGGAAAGGACAATTTGGAAATATGACTAGTACTGATCATGTTGAGCTAGCATGGTTTATTTTAGTCTTTATTATATGATAATGAGAGTATTAGTCACTGCAAAACTAAATTATCAAAGTAGTAGAATTGAGAAATAGACTGGAGAAAGAGTCCACTGTGGATTTTAGTACATTTGGTCCAATGTCTCAGACCATCGTACATTCGAAATAAATTTAGACATTAGCTCTGCCATTTGGAATTAAAGCTCTGCCTTGATAAATGGTGACATTTTAATCTGGTATTGGGCATGCATTAAATCTGCTCTCATGGGATCTTCATTAATTGTCTAGAGAGGAAAGGAGAATAGCATACTAGGGAACTGATAGCAATAAATTGGGAGTTTGTGTAAGAATAGTGAAAGACAAGGAGAAAAGAAATTGGTGATTTGAATTCTACTTGGAGAATTTTAAGTTACATTCATGTTGAAGGGACTAAGCTCACTTCTTGTAGAAAAATGAAAGGGAAACCCTTCAAAGAAAAATAGCCCAAGGCATTTATTTAATAGTCCTAAGAATTCCAGTAATACTGTCCTGGAAAGGCCTAGGACTGCCAGTCGGTCCACAGGAGATGAAATTGGCTTTGTGAAACTTTCAGAGACATCACCTATTCAAATGCTAGTGTTGACATTTTTATGTGGTGTTTGTTAATTTTGAAATAAATAGAAGCATAGAAAAGTGACTTTTCAAGACCTCATAGATAAATTAACCAAGCCAGGAACAGGAGCAGAATTTCCTGACTTTACACAGTCTCTAGTTATGTAGCACAGCACATACATTTTTAGATAGATTAATAAAAGCAGCAGCTAGAATGTTGTATTGAATTCCAGGCATCTTGATACTTGTAAAAATACTGAGTAATCACAGGCAATTATTAGAATTGCAAAAATGAATAAGGGTTTAGAGCAACTGATTTAGAAAATCTTAAGCTAGCTACATTTTAATGATGTTACTTGACTGAGAAAAGAGAGGAACTGTTGAGTTAAATATTTAAAACAAAGTTGAGACAAATTTGGCTAAATATTAAATATTATAATATTTTTATCATCTAGAAAAGTGGGTAAAGATCTTCTACTTTAAGGATAATTAAAATTAGAATATACAGAAAAGTAGAAAGTTGATTATAAGGAAGAATTTTATACTGATGACAGGTTGAATGAAATGAATCAAGTGTTTTCTTGCATTTTTGGTTTCAGTGATGTGCAGGAGGGGGAAAAGAATCTTTTTTTCATTACAGAAAATTAGAAAGTCTTGAGATAAAGATGCATTGCCAGAGTTTCATAGAATGCCTGGGAGCATGGCATCATCTCAGAGGTGGAACACTAGGCTAACATTTTTTGGGGGGGAAGCACAAGATTTAAGCCTATGGCAGGGTTGTTGATGGTAGTTAATATCTGTGAAAAGTGACTCACTAAGCAGCTGTAATAATTCCTAGAGAGGGCACATTTAGATTGCTTTAGTCACACAATCTATATAATTATTTATGCCACATAAATCCTCCTTCCATACGCTGAGGTTTGACTTCCATGTTTCTCCATAGAATTAATATACTCAACAAAATCAGTTCATCTTCCCTTTTCTTAACATTTTCTCATCCTTTCTTTTCTTTTCTTTTCTTTCTCTTACCTCCCTCCCTCACTTCTTTCCTTCTCTTTTCTTCCTTCCTTTTTCCTTTCTTTCTTTCCTTCTCTCTCTCTTTCTTTCCCTCTTTCATCTCTTTCTTTTCCTTTCTGTCTCTTTTTCTCCCTATACCTTTGTCTTTCTGTCTCTGTTGCTGTCTGTCTGTCTTCCTTTCTTTGACTAGAACTGTGATTCCTGCGGTATAAGGAGCTCCCATTGAAGAAACCTCTTCTACTAATCCACAATAGCACTTGATATGTATATGGCAGTCTTAGAGAAATGCTTAAGACCTGAGATGTCGAGTGACTTTTCCAGGGTCCTAAGCTAGCATATGCCAGAAGGAGGACTTGATCTTAGGTTTTCCTGATAACAATGTCAGGTCTCTATCTAATACACTATGCTATTTTTCAGCCTCTATTTTTTATGAGTTAATTTTGTGCTGTAATTGTTAATGATGTCCTCATTTACATTTGCTCTAGATGTTTATTTTTTGATGTTTGCATCTTATTAATCACTTAAATGACTTACATTCACAACTGCATTGTCTTTTATAAAATAATCCATTTGATCCTGTAATGATATTTTCTTGCTTCCAAACTTCTTTCTATGTTTATCTGATTAAATAGTTTGAACTTTGTAACCTACCTACCCCAATTTGACAATTATGTGGGGATGGTTTTATAAGGGAAACTCCAAAAATAATGAAAGGCTTAAAACAAAATGAATGGTAAGTACACAAAAAAAAATCATGTCACACTTTGTCCAAGGAACTCCATCCTTTTGACATTTGAAAGTCATTTAGCATTCTTTCTTTTAAAAGTTAACATTTTAAAGTACTCATGTGTAGGCTTTGTTACCTTCAAATGCTCCAAAAAAATAATTTTATGTACTAGATGGAATTCCAAGCAAGTTGATGAAAATGGTACAATCAAAATACTGAGTAATCTTGCTTAGAGGCTCATTTTAAAAACTATAAAAGGCCTTCCCCTTTTCTGAGATTTTCTAGGGAAAAGCAAGTAGCCAGAGATGAGGGGAGGCATAAAATCCCATGTAGAATAGTCTTCTTAGAAGTCATACTGGTTTTCCTGTTCAGAGTTGCAGACACAGGGTTGCAGTTGGCATCGCATCTGTTCTAGACACGATTCCATTCAAGCGAGCCCCGGGAACATCGACCTGAGAGTTTGTGTGTTCTAGTGGTAGTTCTGCTTTTTAAAGTGATCCTTCCTAGAAGTTATTGGCAAGTTGAAAAACAAATCACATTGCCTGACAAATAAACAGTTGGAGACATCTTCCATTTACAATAAGCTAGTCCTTTCTGATGAAGGAGAAAGACCAATGAGCCAGCCCCCTAATGGTGTAATCGAGAGCAGTGAATCATGAGAAGCCATCTGCATGGCTTGTGTGCCCCTTTCTGTAAGGGGAATAGGGCCTGTACTATATTAGTGTTTAAAAGCTCCTTTCAAAAACTTCAAATCCTTATTTAGGCACAACTCTACAGTGTAGAGAATAAGACAAACCAAAGTATTCATTGCAACTCCTCCTCCCACTTTCTTGTGCATAAAAATTGTAAGCAAGTTAGAACCAATTTAATATTATTGCAAACTAGAAAATGATTCCTGTGTATTTAGAAAATATGCTGTGGTTGAAGAAGAAGGTGAAATTGTGGGAGCTGGGACTACCTTTGCCATGTGCATCCTTCAACATTGTAGGAGACTTTATTTTGAACTTCAACAGAGGTTATGCAGTTTTCTTACAAGTAAATGCTAATTATTCAGACTTTAGAAGTTGTTGTTTTTTTCACCCTCAGGATGAACTTGACTTCTAATCAGATCTTCAGTGTGTTTTCCTGATGAGAAAACAGTAGTCAAATAAATCTTAATATGAATTCTTGTAGGCCTGGCAAATAAATAAAGCTTCCTTCAAAACTACCAGTGATAATGACTTGCTGTACCTAAAATAAAATGTGATGCTTATATCATGATCATAGACATGCCTAGAGCATGGGTTGAGTGTGGGAGAGGGAAGTATCTCAGCTCTTTGAAGTGAACTTTATCACTGGCCCTCCCCCACAGATAACTAACTCACTCTACTCTGTATGCTCTAAGATTGCATTGCTAATAAACATGTGGTTTAGGAGACTGATCATTAGATGGTTACATAGTTCAACAAGTCAACTGAGTTTTATTAAAGTATTTAATAGATTGTAATGTGTTATAATACATTCAACATATCATTGTTATCATTATTTATTTCTCCTCTGAAGTTTTGCTCTAACACTTTATCCCAGCATGGAGTTAAGTCTGGATTTTCAAAAACTACATTGGGGGCAAGCTCTAGAAGGTCTTACCACGTCATAAAGGGCCTGTCTGCTTAGAAAGGTTGATGATGGGGAGAAGGATTGAGGAGGGTCTGTAGAAAGTCCCAAAGAACAGTATACTGAGATACGGAGGGATTGCAATGTGCCCTTCTGGAGAAAATATCTACACTAATGAAATTGTCTTATTTGGAGTATTAAAATTTTGAAGCTTAATCTTTTACAGATGTAATTTATGATTATTTCTAAGGAAAGTCTTTTAGCCAGTTTTGCCTCGTCTACCTTTTTAGAAAAGAAACAGTCATGTCTACTCATTAATTAAAAAAAAAAATTCGTAACCACATGTTCTCATTTTATTTCCTCATAGGATTCAAGACTTCTGTAACTATTGGAGAGAATTTACACTTGTGGAACTCTATCTTTTTTTACTTTTCCCAGTGAAGAACTAAACTATAAAGAGTAGGGCTGGGCACTATGTTATTATTTAAAGTTCATTTTAAAAACTTTAGATCCTTATTGAGATGCAACCCTCCAGCACAGAGAATGAGACAAACTACAGTATTCATGGAAACTTTCCTCCCACTTTCTTCCACATAGAAATCATTCTTCTGCATAGAATGATTGCCCAGAGGGCCGTGGAAAGGTGCATAGTGGGTGAAAGTAAGCTGCGGTTTAATACCAGTCAGGATTTGCATATGAGAATTAGCATAAGAAACTTGTATTATAGGTGGACAGCATCAAGGATGAGAAACAAAGATAGGAAACCTGAATATTACACTGGTAACCCCCAGATTTTAAAAAATCTAGAGAAAGGCCTAAAGGAATGACGGATAAAAATTGCATAGGATAGGAAAAAATGGAGGGGTTGCTGTTGCCATTGGTGGAGGGAGTACCTATATAGGTGAGAAACCCAGATCCATCTAATTATTTACATGCTTCTTTGGCAATGGACTCTGGAAATTCCATTCAAATGAGAATAACTGTGCTTTGATAAGTAGTAGAACTTTGTGGATTTTTGGAATAGGTCATCGGTATAGAGAACTTCTAACCAGGAAACTCTCTTTACTAAAGCAGATTGGAAGCTGCCGTGCAATTGAGTCTTAGAGAGTTTTTCTGGGGCCACTGAGAAATTAAGTGACTTGCTTAGTCACATAGTCAGTATAAACTCAGGGCTTCTGGATGCCAAGGTCAGGACTCTTTATGCCCTGTGTTTCTCTTTATGCCACCAAAATAATCTAGGTCTTATCTCAAATTTTATTGCTAATTAAACATTTGGGAATAGATTGGCCAAGAGATTGTCCACCTTTGGTAAAGGGCTAGGTTGATAATATTATTGTTACCAGGATCATGGGATGAAAGAGTTGGAAAAGGACCTCAGAGACCAGCAAGTCCAACCTCTTCATTTCATGGTCCCATGGGAACCAAGTGACTTGCCTGAGTTAATTAGAGGCAGGAGAAGAACTTGGGACTAGGCTCTCCATTATGCCTATAATTTTGTTACCATCATAGACCACAGTCATGATTAAAATTTAGTACATGGTCTCTGAGAATTTCTGTAGCTGAAAAGTTTATCAGTTGGTCATAAGTTTCTTTGTAAGCACATTAACAACAAACATCTATTACTATTTTGTACTTCAAACCTTTGGCACAGCCTTTAATGTGATAGGGTTGCCTCTGTACCATGATTTGGCATTAGAGTAGGATGTTGGTAAAGAATTAATTTTTCCTTTGGTTTCTTTCTTTCTTTTTCTTTTTGGAGACCCTTGGGGTAAAGTGATTTGCCCAGAGGCACACAGCTAATAAGTGTCTAGGTCACATTTGAACTCAGGTCCTCCTGACTTCAGGGCTATTGCTCTATCCACTGTGTCACTTAGTTGTCCCTAAGAATTATTACTATTATTTTTTTAAGCTGGTTCATAGGATCATAGATGTAGGGCCGAACAACCATTTAGCTCAATCCTCCCATTTTACAGATAAGGAAACTGAGGCCCAGGGAGGTTAAGCGACTTAATGTCACAAAGTAATAAGTAACAAAGGCAGGATTTGAATACAGGTCTCCTGACTCCAGAATCAATGTTCTTTTCACTGGACCATTTCATAACAACAGTAAAAATAATAAAGAGGGAGAAAAAGAGGTACTGGAGAAATTTCAAATAATTCTTTTAAGATTCTATGAAAATATATAATACACTGAATAATATTCAGCACAGTAACCAATAAAAGACCCAAATTAAGATAATTTAGAATTAAGACATTCTTATTTATGAAAAAGAAGGAAAAGAAAATAATTCTGTTGGAGAATCTCTTGACTATTTCTTTCTCCTTTAGTTAGGAGCGTGTTGCTTTGCTCCCATTTCCTTATTTTTCTACATCTGTAATCTGAAAGCCTACCTGTCATCGAGGGAGGGTGGAAATGACCCATAGGTTTCATGGTTCAAGTTGAGAAGGTAAATTCTATAGATTCATTGTCTAAGATGTGCTTAACTTAATTGGATAGCGCAGATTAAAAGACATTGAATTGTAAGCAAGTTTAATTGCTGATGTCATTTACACTCAGGAACCACTGGTACTGGTAGGTAAATTCATGTATTTTTAAAAGGGGGGGATGTATGCTGTTTCTCAGATTTATTTGTTTTGTTACATTTGAGGACTTGTATATGGAACACTGTATTTTCCTTAGAAATGAAAAGTATGGAAGCTTTCCCTTTTCCAGGGAATCTTCCATGCTTCTGATACATTAAAGAAGACAGCCCCAGAGTAGAGCAAAGCTACCCATTTGTAAAGACTTCACAAGCAAGGGAAGACTTTTTTCTCTTTTGAGGAAAGACCCAAACTAGTCATTACATGAGATTACATGTCTCCCATGCCCTTGCTCTGCTAGTTTTGTGTGATGTGTTGTTTGTGGAATCTAAGGTGAGATCTAAGAAAATGGGAGAGCATGTTGGCTTGCATGGAAAGAAAATGCATGAAAAATTCAGATGTAATTTCTTGAAAATCCTTATAATTCTAAGGTCATAAAATCATAAAACTTTAGAGTTGAAAGTGGCCTTAAAATCATCTGGTCCAACACCTTCATTTTATAGACATGGAGACTTCTCAGAGTGGTTAATTGATTTGCCCAAGAGCTAGAAAAATGTCAGAAATAGAATTCAAGCTCAAGCCCTCTGATTCCAAAACCATTACTCTTTTCCACTGCTTCATTCTATCAGATACCAAGGGTAAAGCAGCTATAGAGGGTATTTTTTTGAGATCCTGTTCTCAATCTTCACATTAGTTTACCCAACTATGGGATTTTGGGTAGTGAATCAAAGGTAGAAGTCAAGTGGTAATCTGCTCAACTCAGTTCCATAATGTGAATTGGAGGGAAGGAGAGGAATTATTAGGCAGATGCAGTATAAATAAAGCTGAACTCTTACTAGCTTTGAGTCCCTCTTCTTTATTCCCTACTTCTTATTTTTTTGACCACTGCTATTCCCTAGGCAATATGGTGTTGGTAGGAATAGCTATGTCTTGCTAGTAGCTGCTCTAGTGGATTTCCAGAGTCCGTGGTAGAGCTGAGAACTTCAGGTATGCTGTACCTCACCCCAAGAAGAGAAGCTGTTAGTTTCCACTACTGTAGAGACCATTGTGGGTAGAGGTGGAATGAGAATAGGTCAAATGGGGCTTTGCCCCAGAGTGCCAACATTTGGCTGACACACTTCCAGTGAGGATGTGCTTCCATGACTTCCTCTTCATGGTGACAACTGTACTTTGCCTGAAGCTCTTTAGAAGCATGGAGTGTGATCACTCCTGAAGTATTCTATAGGGGATGGCCACTTACCTCCCCCCCCCCTGCCACACACAATCCCAATGCCCTACTTCAACTGGATTTTTGCTGTAGCCATAATTTTGAGTATGCAGTTAGCCTTGGGCAGTGCAGTAGCCACTTGTCCACATATGGAGGCACTTGGAGCTGACCTGTGCTATTTGGTAAGAAACCATACATACAGTTGGTACAAAATAGTGTTTATCTGCAAGAGTGAGAGGCTTCCACAGGAAAGAGGCATTCCAAGTTGTATACTGCCTCTGTCCTTTGTTCATGGTGCACTGGTTATATCATCAGAGACAGAATGTCTCTGTGACTTAATTATGATGAGGATAATAATTGAAAGTAGGTGGCTATATTATGCCAGGGGAGATAATTAAATGGGGAAATTGTGCTGTTAGCTGGGTTTTTAGTACTGTGTGGTAGCCATGTGAAAGATAACATTATGCTGGTACTGTAAGTTTTTTAGATTAAAAAATATTTACAGAGTCAACACTTCAGAGAACATTAAAATCATAAATTAAATTTAGAAAGCCTACTGAGAAGTCATGAAAATACTTTGGAAATTTCATAATATGCACTAATGAAACTATAGATATGAGTTTGCTGACCTTCCTTTTTCATCACAGGGGAAATGAATTTTCTCTTTCATCATAATCTGGGTTACTGACTCTTGCTGCAACCAAATTCTTGGTGAATATAAAACTGATTTCTGAGTCTGACAGAGGATGCCATTTCTACTGACTTTGCTTGATTACTGGAAAATCATTTTTGAAAATGTAGTGAAAAGACCTCTAGATTTAAAGTCAGAGGATCTGGGTTTGAAAGCCTTCTACCTGTGTGACCTTGAGGAAGTTGCTTAACCTCTAAGGATTTTAAATTCCTTATCTGTAAAATGAGAGAATTGGCCTAGCTGACTCTTCTCAGCTCTAATTATACAGTCCGATCAAGTGTCCTTTTGGTCTTCCAAGAAATTTCAAAATGCTTAGAGCATCTGGATGCCTTGGGCATCTGGAACAATAGAATTCTAAAAAATTTTAGGAATAAGTTGGCTTATTAAAGATTTGAGAGTCAGACACCCTGATTTAGCATATGAGAAAACCGACATCTCAGAAAAGTGAAGCAATGAGAGAGAACATCTCTGTAGTGTTTTAAGGTTTATGGAGGACTTGCTTCCCAAACATCCAGAAACGTAAGTGTAGCAGATTTTATTAGCCTTATTTTATGATGAGGACACCGAGGATCAGAGATGATAAGTAGCTTGCCAAATGCCATGCCAGAAGTGAATGACCATAAATCTCCTGACTCCTCATCTAGCCTTCTTTCTGTTACTATAGACCACCCCCTATGTAGGTACATGTGGGACATGAACATTTTCCATTTGAATTGGAGTCCTAAGAAGCATGATTTTTTTTTCTTTTTTGGAGGGGGGAAGGCAGGGCAATTGGGGTTAAGTGACTTGCCCAAGGTCACATGGCTAGTAAGTGTTAAGTATCTGAGGCCAAGTTTGAACTCAGGTCCTCTTGATTCCAGGGTGGGTGCTCTATTCACTGCACCACCTAGCTGCCCCTGAAGCATAAATTTTTAAGAGAGATATTTTTTACTTTTATATTTTTGCACTTATAGACTCCAAGCTACAGGAAAGAAGGAAAAATAGCAGAATTTTACATTAACCTCACATTTCTACTTTATTCCTAAGGGCTAAATGCTTATTTTAAGTTCTGCTTTATGTTATGATTTAGGGGAAATATAACCTGCTTTTGGTTTCTGAGTAGGAAATATAGGATATGTTAAATGCAAGCCTTATACTATAAGCAAAGCATACATTTTTAGGTAAATAAATAGTTTTTGTTTTCTTCAAGTGTAAATTGGGGATTATTCATGAATTTGCTGATTTTTTTAGCTAAACATTTTTGTTATTGGAAGGAATTTATTCTAGAATACTTATGCTCTTTACAAAGAAGATTCAAAATAGCTACCACAAATTGGTTTGAGAGCCGGATTTCCCAATAATGTCAATTCCCTATGCAAATTTGAAATCAAGCCAAAAAAACCAAAACAAACTTTGGAAATTTCGAGGATCATAGAAATCAAGCTAATTAGTGATCATTTCCCTTACAGGGCTACTCTAATCTGTTTTATTATAACTTTGATTGTTTCCTGCTCCTCTAGTTTCTCTTTCTGGGAGGGAATGTTCTCTGAGGCCACAGGGATAAGGATTTTCCTCCTTGTGCCTTTAATTTTCACCCAAAGTATTAGCTGAGCCAAGGGGAAAATGAACTGATTATTCCACAGACTTTTGTTGACTGCTTACAGAGATCTCTGTCTTTATATACATATTTGGACTATGAACAATGAAGGGAAATTAGGAACAAACCTCTTCTACTCTGTTTCAGGGTTCTTGTCAATGAATATGTGTTGGAAACTTTCTCCATTTATCGTCTAACTTCCTGCACTCTGTTTTCTGCCCTCTGTCCTTCACCCTGCATGGTGGTGGGAGTCTATACCCTATTATTACAGGCACTCTGATCTCAGGACCCTCTTAGCTGAAGTTCGATGTTGGGATGAAATGAGTTACTTGGGAATCATTAAACAAAGGATGTTTATTTTGTTCAAACACAATAAGGATGTACAGGATACAAGGATATTTGACTTGTTTAGATGAGGTCCATCTACATCTCCATCTGGAAACATATCTGGTCAGTACATCATATCAGAGAGACTTTGGGTCAAGAAAATTCTAGTCCTATCACACCTATCTTTCTCCTGGAAGACAAGGATTAAGAGGGAGAAGGGAAAGATGGTGGCCTCATGGAATTAAAAGTTCCAACTTAGAGGCCATCTAATCTAACTTCATTTTTATAGATCACAGAATTTTATATCCTCAGCATTTAGTACAGTGCTTTGGTCATAGGAGGACTTGATAAAGTCCTTGTTGATTTGGTTTTAATATTCTCTAAAGACTGTGTTGAATACAGCACATTAGTAAGTTTCCTGTATATTGTGACTTGCAGTGGGTAGAACACTAGATTTGTAGTCAGAGGATATTAATTCAAAGCCTTATTCTGTTACTATTCATGTCCCTTGGCCCAGTCACTAACCTTAAGTTTCTTTGTTAAATATGAAGATATTGGAATACATGATGCTTAATGTTTCTTCTGTATCAAAATTCTGTGACTTTTCTTTCTCTATCCCCAATTTATAGATACTTAATCTGCCTTTAATTCACGTTTAACCAAATCAAATGATTATTTTTTCTTTGCAAGTCCCCTCCACTACTCTGTGTACCTTATTTAAACCTCTTTGCTATCAGTCATAGAGTATATTAACTTTTGGGTGATTGATTTTTCACATTACAAATATACACCTATGTTTTTGGTCCACTCTGGTTAATAGGCAACCTTAATCATTTAGTGGATCTATGATTTTCTTCTACCAATGTCAATTATAACCAATTTATGTATGACCATACTGTCAAGTTTGTCAGTGTCATTTTTGATTCACATTTTGTTCCCTCTACCTTTATTAATTTTGTAAAAACAAAACAGCTTAACTATCATAACATATCCATGTATATTTTTAAAACATCTTTTGCATCCACTAGAAAAAATATTCCTATACTCACTCAAAGAGAGCCTTAACTAAAAATGAACGGAACAGAGCCGTCCAACGTGGCTTTTCTTTTCTGAGCAGATATAACATAATTCTCCAAAGTGATGTAAAATAACATAGTACTTCAATTTAAATAGATTTTTTTAAAAAAATACAATGCTTTGTGTCTTCAAGGTACATATACACAATGTAATGCTGAGGTTGCTATGGTAACTTTTGAATTGAATGATAGAATAAACAGTTGCAGAAAACTTGACTAATCCATGGATTTCTGAGAATTTTCAGCTCCAGGTTCATAGTATGCAAAACTTCTTACCAGCAGAGTATTTTGTTTATGTATTTGAAACTATTTTTCTGTATGAACTGAAACACTTTTTTAAAAATTAATTTGGCTTTTAGGACCTAACTGAATTCTTGAAGTTCTACTTTATGTAAAAGAAGAGTTTCAACTAATTTCTTTATAAAGCAAAAGAAGTACCCCACCTTCAAACAAACAGAAATGAATCATAATCCTTCAAAATGTATTAATATAAACCATCCAAAATATCTGTAGAACTCAGCAGAGACTACTGACCTCTGACAGAAGAGGATGTTGATAACTCTGATGACTGGAGATTTTCTCTAGTTTAGATATGAAGATAGCTTAAAACTGACAGTGGAAATCATAAGACGCAGGTCACAATTTTTTCCATCACCTCTCCTGAGAGAATTTATTCTTTATACAAAGCAATGTTGATCCTGCAAGGATTTTCAAATAGTTTGCATCCAGGTCTAAATCAGAAACAGTTGTTTTGGACGAGACATTGTGAATGTGATATTGTAAGGAGAGAAATTTTTTTCTTTTCTGTTGAATTCTTCATCGTCATGACATGAAGCTTCAAAATTATTTCTTGTTACAGTCAGACAGAATTGGACGAGAAGACTCTATAAGAGTTCTCTGTCTACCTCTGAATACATCTCATGTTTTATATGCATATGATTCTCTGTCTGTCTATCTCTCTATTTGCTCTTCAGCTCATTCATTCATTTGTAAGTTAGACAGCAGAGCTTATTTCATGTATACCATGGTATACAGTTCATGTCTTGCTGTGGTTTGTGACATTGGTTTAATAAATTATGTTACAGTCAATGATCACTGATTACAGTTAGTTCTCCTCAAAGGGTTTCTAGCTTACATCTTAGTTCAGTTTTCACTGACTTTCTGAAATACAAAAGAAAATGCCCTAATTCCGAAATTTCCAAACACAATAACCATTTCTCCCCTGTTTGTTTCAGTTATTATAGTAAATTTCTCATTTGTGAGATCAACAGTTTTGGCTTGTGCATTTCAGGGTGGGAGTGTGGGGGAGAGTATTATGACAACAGTGAGGGTGAAAAAACATTCTTTTCTATGCATGAAAATAATGACTAATCCCTTTACATGAGGGCTGTCTTCTAGAGATTGTTTTTTGAAAATATAACTCAACTGTGCAAAGAGAAAAAAAGTACAAAGTTGAGTAATTTTTCAAGGATGAGAAGGAAATAGTCTGGAAGGATTTCTAGTTTTGGGGTTCCACATTTGAAAAAATCCCCCAGAGAACCTG
This sequence comes from Petaurus breviceps papuanus, assembly GCF_028583685.1. Classification (NCBI taxonomy): domain Eukaryota; kingdom Metazoa; phylum Chordata; class Mammalia; order Diprotodontia; family Petauridae; genus Petaurus; species Petaurus breviceps. Next base: position 24,250,626 of record NW_027185698.1, on the reverse strand, counting down.
TAATAATCCAAGATTTGTAAAGTAGGAAAAGGGTAGTAATAATTTTATTTCAAAAATGTAAATGACAATCTAGAAAAGAGAAAACTGGTAGATATTTTTTAAAACAGCTGTCAAGAAAATGAAAAAGTAAAAGGATAGCGGTACTGTGTTACCAGAAAAATGAAATATTTGCTAATTTGCTTTGCTCCCCTTCTGGAAAGGCAGAACTAGGACCAAAGGGGAAAAACTAAGGGAGGCAGATTTAGACTCTCTTATATAAGGGAAAACTTTCTTTCTTTCTTTCTTTTTTTTAAAACAATTGGGGTTAAGTAACTTGCTCAAGGTTACACGGCCAGTTATTTCTGGGTGTGGTGCTGAGTATCTGAGCCCAGATTTGATCCAGGTCATCCCGACACTGGAGCCGGTATTCTTACTCGCTGAGCCACCTGGCCGCCCCTAAGGGAAAACTTTCTAAGAGTTAGAGTTATCTAAAAAGGGAATGGTTTCTTAGCAGATAGTGAGTAGTATGCCATTGAAGATATTTAAGTAGTGTTTAGATGATCACCTCTTATAGAGGTGATTGGGTTCAGGTAAGATTTCCACTAAATAGCCTCTGAGGACCTTGTTAATGATCAGAGTTATCCAGGAGTGAAATGGATTGCCTGTTTGGGTAATACATTCCTTCATCACAGGAGGTCTTCAGAAAAAAAACTGGATGTAAACTTGTTAGGAATATGGGAGAGGGAATAAGTATTCATCCATGTGTTGGGCTTGTTGACTTTTGAGGGCCTCTCAACTCTTTGATTCTGACTATCATTCCCTTTTGGCTCTGAGAGGCTCTGATTCTGAAGCAAGAGAAATGTAAACTAAACATGAGAAAGAACTTTTTGACTGAGGGTGAGTAAATGTGATGTCAAATGTCTGGATATTTCAAGGGATTAAAATCAAGTCATTAAATGTTTGGAAAATTGACATCTACTGAAGCCCTGCTGTATTAATGAACTAATTGCTTAATTGTATTTGGTTCAACTCATCCCAAATAATATAGATTTGGTCAGTTTTTTTTTCTATTTTCCTCTTTATAAACTCTACAGATAAAAAAGTATAAGACATTCCCCTACCTCTATTAAAATATTTAGCTTCATTCATCAAGTTGTTATAACTACAAAAATAACTTCTAACTCCATATCAACAGTTACATAATTATGAAATATAAAATTTTGTTTTACTTACATTTACAAAAGCTTTAAATATAAAATTATAAAACTCTAAATATAAAATAAATATGATTATTTTGCATAGCATATTTTGTAAGAATTTAAAGAATTACTCGAGAGACCACACTTACTCCATATTTTCTACAAAACTCATGTTAAATTTCTTTGAAATTTTTTGACTATCAATAATGCTTTAATGAAAAAAGTTACAATTTGGAAGATGTTTAACATAATATAATGATATGTAAAGCTTTTTTTAAAGAAGGGTGCTTCTGAAGCTTCTCTCCTCAAAGACTTTTCCCAAGAGTACCTTTCTGAGAGATTGTGACACATCCCATTGGGTGCTTGTAAGAGACAAAACACTTTTCAATTTTTGATCATTCACATCTACAAACAAAAAAGTCAAGAATATCACAAAGATGGCCTTGCCTCCTGGGTTTTGCTGCCTCCATATCCTTTTTCTGTTCATTTTCCAGTTAGGAAAATGAGAAACTTAACCTTGAATCTTCAGAACTACCTAGTAATTATTAGAGAAATAACCATGATCTGGTTAACAGCCCAACAATAAGAGAGAATGTTTTGGGAAATATTTTGGGTAGTCACTACTATAAAGTAGAGTGAGATCTCTGACCAGGTAGATCAAATTTAGTACCAAGGAAGAGGATTCTAAGGAAAAAATAAGAACATTAGCTATCTAGGATACCCTTCTGAACCTTGTTTTAAAGGGCTTGACTTCTGAGACTGAGAATTTCTTGTTACGGAAATTGGAATCCTCAGAGTCCAGGAGGTGAGGCCAGGGAGCTTTTACCTGGTACTCTTTGTTGTTGCTGTTCTACTCGTACTTCTTCTCCTCCATCCCCTTTTCTTTCTCCTCTTTCTTCTTGCCTTTTCTAAAAAAGCTGGTTAGGGGGGCAGAACCAAGATGGCAGAGTAGAAACAGGAAAGCTCCCTGCGCTCCCCCCATAACCACCTCAAATACCTATAAAAAATGACTCTAAACAAACTTTAGAGCTACAGAACCCACAAAGTGACAGAAACCTCCTGCTGAAGGCAGCCTAGCAGGCGGACAGAAAGGGTCCATCGCAGCCCACTGGAAGCAGAGTCCAGCCCTGTGTGAGCCTGTGGTTTTAGCCTCAGGGCAGCCCTGACCCTGGAGCAGACTTTGGGAGAGTGGATCACCAGCAGCTATAGTGGTTTCCAGATTTATCAACCCATAAATGCCAAAGACAAAGTGAGAAGTCAGTGGACTTTGAACAGGGGGTCTGGGAGTACAGTCCGACCTCTGCCCCTGGAGGGAGAAGCAGCTGAGGCATGGTGGCTGCAGCCATGTGGCTACTCCACACCTCTTGGCCTACAGATCAAAGGAGGACCAAGCAACCAGTCTGAGGGGTAATCTCTCTTGCTTTAACCTGCTTGAATCTGGATTGCCATCTAGGGTAGAGGTCCTGGGGTGCGTGACCAGGTGCCAGAGCATGTGGAAGCTTCAGAGAGGGCACCCAATAAGAGCTCTAGCAACTCTGAAAACCCCAGCAATTTGGTACAAAGCTCTCCTCTCTGGAAGCAGAGTTCTGCTGTGGCAAAAAAGCTCAAAAGTCAAGTAATTGAGTGGCAACATGAGCAAGCAAAGGAAGCAAAGCAAGCAGAGGAGTCAAAGCTTAGATTCCTTTTTTGGGGACAAAAAGGATCAAAGCATGGAACAGGAGGAAGACAATGAAGTCAGTACTCCTGCATCAAAAGCCTCCAAGACAAATATGAATTGGTTACAGGCCATAGAGGAGCTTAAGAAAAATTTTAAAAACCAAATAAGAGAAGGGGAGGAAAAATTGGGAAGAGAAATGAGAATAATGCAAGAAAATCATGAAAAGAGAGTCAACAACCTGACTGAAGAAAGTAACACCTTAAAAAATAGACTAACTCAAATGGCAAAAGAGGCTCAAAAAGCCAATGAGGAGTAGAATGCCTTAAAAAGCTGAATTTGCCAGATGGAAAAAGAATCTCAAAAGCTCACTGAAGAGAATATTTCCTTCAGAATTAGATTGGAGCAAATGGAAGCTAGTGACTTTATGAGAAATCAAGATGCTATTAAACAGATCCAAACAAATGAAAAAAAAATAGAAGGCAATGTGAAATATCTCATTGGAAAAACCACTGACCTGGAAAATAGATCCAGGAGAGATAATTTAAAAATTATTGGACTAGCTGAAAGCCATGATCAGAAAAAGAATCTAGAAATCATCCTTCAAGAAATTCTCAAGGAAAATTGCCCCGATGTTTTAGAATCAGAGGGTGAAATAGAGGTTGAAAGAATTTACAGATCACCTCTTGAAAAAGATCCCCAAAAGAAAACTCCTAGGAATATTATAGACAGGTTCTGGAGTTCCCAGATCAAGGAGAAAATATTACAAGCAGCCAAGAAGAAACGATTTGAATATTGTGGAAACACAATCAGAATAACACAGGATCTAGCAGCTTCTACACTGAGGGATCAAAGGGCTTGGAATATGATATTCCAGAGGTCAAAGGAGCTGGGATTAAAACCAAGAATCACCTACCCAGCAAAACTGAGTATCATGTTTCAGGGGAAAATATGGTCATTCAGTGGAATAGAGGACTTTTAAGCATTCTTGATGAAAAAACCAGAGTTGAATAGAAAATTTGACATTCAGATACAAGAAGCAAGAGAAGCATGAGAAGGTAATCAGGGAAAAGAAATCATAAGGAACTTAAAGTTGAACTATTTACATTCCTACATGGAAAAATGATAATTGTAACTTATGAAACTTTTTTCAGTATGAGAATAGTTGAAGGGACTAGAAATGTGTGTGTGTGTATATTTATATATATATATATGTCTACATAGGAAGGTATATGGGTGTATGAATACATATGTGAATGTGTGTATATATGTGTACAGGTATATATAGAATGAGGGCACAGGACCATTTTTTTTTTAAGCAATCGGGGTTAAGTAACTTGCTCAAGGTTACACGGCCAGTTATTTCTGGGTGTGGTGCTGAGTATCTGAGCCCGGATTTGATCCAGGTCATCCCGACACTGGAGCCGGTGCTCTTACTCACTGAGCCACCTGGCCGCCCCTAAGCAATTGGGGTTAAGTAACTTGCTCAAGGTTACATGGCCAGGTTTTTCTGGGTGGGTGCTAAGTGTCTGAGCCCGGGATTCGATCTCCAGGTCTTCTCAACACTGGAGCCGGTGCTCTTACTCGCTGTGCTACCTGGCTGCCCCAACAGGACCAATTTAACAAGAAGGGATGATACTTAAAAGGTGAAATTGAGAGGTGATAGAGTAATGTAATGAGAGGAGATGGGGAGAGACACAATGGGGTAAACTATCTTATATAGAAGAGGCAAGGGAAAACTGTTACAATGGAGGGGAAGAACAGGAAGGCAAAAGGGAATGGGTCAACCTTATTCCCATTGAATTTGGCTTAGGGAAGGAATGACATACACACTAAATAGGGTATCTCTCCCTACAGGAGAGTAGGGAAAAGGGGATGAAAGGGGGGATGATGGAAGTGAGGGCAGGTTCGGGGGAGGGAAGTTAGAAGCACACACTTTTGAAAAGGGACAGGGTCAAAGTAGAGAATAGAACAAGGGGAGGGGGTTGGGATAGGATGGAGGTAAATATAGTCAGTCTTTCACAATATATCCACTATGGAAATGTTTTGCACAGCTATGCATGTACAACCTATATTGAATTGCCTATCTTCCCACTAAGTGTGGATGATGAGGGAGGAAGGGAAAGAATATGGAATTCAAAATTTTAAAATCAAATGTTTAAAAAATATTATTATTATTTCTTTTTACATGCAACTGGGAAATAAGATATACAGGCACTGGGGTTTAGAGATCCATTTTGCCCTACTGGAAAGTCGAAAGGGGTATGGGGGATGATATAGGAGAGACCAGATTGAGGGAGGGGGTATACCGTGGGATTGCTGTTTAAGGGTGGTGTGTAGGGGAAAGACAGGGAGAAATTTTGTAATTCAAAATCTTGTGGAAATGAATGATATAAACTAAAAATAAACATAAAATTTAATTTAAAAAATTTTTAAGTTGATTAAGAGAGCATTACAACATATAGCACTTAGGATTTTAGCTGAGCCACAATAAACTGGAAACCATGAAAAATACAAATAGGAAGTATTTAGTAGTGCAGCATATAGCAGTGAATTTAAGACCAGTGTCAGCGAGAGTATCCTTGAAAATGTCATTAGAAAACATGAACAGCCCTGCCACATTTAGAGGTACAAATTGCCCTTTCACTTATTTTCCTTGACTACAAATATTTCTTATATGTGTACCTAGTCATACAATTTTTCTTTGTGTGTACCCCTTTATACATGTCCCCTTTTCTTTATGTGTCCTTCACCTATGTTCCCTTTGTGTTCATTTTTCTTATTGATACAGTGTGTATCTGTGGGAAAGTGTACTCAAGGCTTTTTAGAGACAAGCTTGGTTGTTATGAAATGTTTTGTTGTTATTCTTCTTATCCCATTTCATTAAATACCTTGTTTTGAACTAATTGTGTCCTGTGGCTGACTATTTAAGGCAAGCACAATGGTAGGGGCTCATGAGTTATAATTTTAAAGGAGCAAACAAATAAGAGTACCTTGAACCTGAGGTAGCTATCTGCTGGAGAACCTGTTTTGACAGTTGTGGGAAAATGGTACTCACACAATGCTACATAAGTATTTCCACTGTTTTTTCAGACATCCCATGATTCATTCCATAAAAAGAATTTAGAAGTAAAAACAATGACTATCATTGACTATCAATGACAGTTAAAGCTCTTTCCATTAAATTCTAGAGCTTTGTTCCTAATGGCATATGTGTTTTTCACCTAAAGGTATATATGTACATATAGATACACATATATAGACATGCATGTACATATATAAAGATATGCATGTACACACATATATATGTACGTGTTTGACTACTGCTTCTTTTGAGATGTCTGAGTGGCACATAGGAATATTTAATACAAAGTCCTTCATTCAACAAATATTTCTTGTGTACCTATTATGCATAGGGGACTAGCGTTCATGTATTGTGATTTAAGGTCAGAGTAGTTTTTCAAAGCTATGTAGGAATTGAGTTTGATATTACCTGTGAGTTTACATGTAATAAATACCTATTGTTCATTACATTTTGGAAGGAAGGAAGGAGAGGAAGGAAGCAAGCTTTTATTAAGTGCTTGCTATGTGTTGGGAACTGCTAAGCACTAAGTATTTATATAATATACAAATATTATTTCATTAGATCCTCACAAAAACCTCAGTAGTTAGGTGATATTATTATCCTCATTTTACAGTTGAGGAAATTGAGGCAGACAAAGGTTAAAAGTCACATGGCTAGTAAGTGTCTGAGGCCAAATTTGAATTCACGTCTTCCTGATTGTAGGCCTAGACAGATGGAATGTGAGGGGAACACTGAAATCCTGATAAAGGTATATGGCAAAAATCCTATTATTCCAGAATGCTATTTTAAAAGAAATGCTGTCTTTATGGAATGAAAGTTGTCTGCAATTTCAGATTTGCCTAATATCCAGGCAGTAGTTGTAAGGTTCTGAGTACTTTAGTAACTTAACTTTAACTGCCAGTTAAGATGCACTTTTAGTTCATGGCCTAATCAGCAGCTGGGTCAAACAATCTTAATTTGATAAATGTTCACATTTCTAAAGTTAATGTGTCTCATAACTGATAAAACACTTTATTTTTTTCACAGCCACCCTAGGAGGTAGGTAATGAAAGTATTATTATTGTTCCCATTTTATAGATGAGGAAGTGGAGTCTCAGAGAGGAGAAATGATTTGCTCTGGCTCTAGTACTGTGTTTCACCGATAATAAGACCTATCCCGAAAATAAGCCCTCCCCATACTGTGTAAGATTCCTCTAAAATAAGCCCTCCCCCGAAAATAAGCCCTATTGAGATTGCTACTGTAGTGAAGGTGATCCCCTGCACTACATGCTACATTACGGTACCCCCTGTATGCACCGCCCCCCCCCCCCCGTGAAACGCACGCCGCGCTCCGAGCTGCATACAATCAGAGCTGCAGCAGTGAGAGCGTCATCCTGTTCTTTATTGAATTCATTATTGAATAAAGGTACATTTTTTTGTTCACATTTACCTGTTTATTAAAATTGCTGTCAATGTTCATTAAAATAAGCCCTCCCCTGAAAATAAGCCCTCTGGTGTTTTTCTGTCCAAAAAAATTAATAAGACAGTGTCTTATTATCGGGGAAACACGGTAGCTAGTAACTTACAGAATTGTCATCTGAATCCATATCTGAATGCAAGTGCTTATCTTTTCACCAGACCATCTTGCTTCTCTCTTTACAATCTTATAAAATGCTCAAATTCTCCCTTAGGGCATGTCCTTTGTTCTTTCTGCCCTGTCCTTTAGCCCTCATGGATGTTCTTTCTTCCCAGTCTGGGCCAATTTTCTATCATCATATAGGTTCTGTTTCTCCAGGCAATAAGACAATAAGCATTTATTACACCCATACTGTGTTCGAAGCACTTTGGTGAGTGCTGAGGATAGAAATACAAGTCTCCGCCCCTGAGAGGCTTACTCCCATTTTAGTGGGAGAAGACAACCCGTAAAAAGAACATAAAAAGGGGGAGGAGAGAGGACCTGGGTGGAGGCATGGGGTAGAAGTCCAGAAAATCAGAAGCACAGCCAGGAGTGGGAATGAAGGTTGGCTAGCTTCACTGTGCCACTGCCCCAAGCTGAAAGCAGCCTAGCTGATGTAGTTGAAAGAGTGCTGGACTAGGAGTGAATAAGACCCAAATTCAAATCCTGCCTTATTTAGCTGTGTGACCTTGGGCAAGTCATTTGACCTCTCTCTGCCTAAGTTCCCTCAGCTATAAAATGGTGATAATAGTAGCTTTTACCACACAGGGTTGTTGTGAGGATCAATTTAGATAATCCATGCAAAATGATTTGCAAGCCTTAAAGAGCTGTATATTAAAGAGCTAGCTATTATTATTATTATTTCTCTAGTCTCTCAGAAATAGAATGGTTAAAAAAAAGTAAGGTACTTATTACAAGGTACTTACTATGCATGTATTATAATATTTTACTTCACTCTCTAAAATGAACCACCCTTCAGTTTCTTCCTAAATCTTGCAGAATTTTCTTTGGGCAAAATTTATTAGCATTTTAAAAGAAAATTCTTTTGAAAAACAGCAGCAGCAATAAGAATAAGAACACTCCCCCCCCCAATTCCAAATCCAAATCAGAAATGTTTTTTGTCCTTAAGCTTTAAAAGCAGGATTTTCCTATATGATAAATATTTATGGTGTTATGTTTGCTTGATTGTTTTAAGACTGGGTCTCCAATGCAGTAGCCATGCATGGACCTGAAACCACTGCTGGTCAGCACAGAAGCTTTGACTTGCTCTTTTTCTACCAGGGCTGATTTAGCCCTCCTTAGGCCCCTGGGGTCTGTCACCTTGCTCCTGGGGGCTCACCATATTGGTGCCAGATTTGATGTGAACATCTCATTGGTTTTAACCTCCCCCCACACCTCAGAACTCCAGTTCAAGTGATTGGCTAGCTCCCACTTGCCCAGAAGCCTAGACTACAGGCATATGCCACCACTCTCAGCTGTAAAACATTAAATAAAATTTCTTTATAATGGCTCATGTTGTCTGTCTCTTCTTTTGCTTATAGCTACCAACATGTGAGGTGTTATGATTTCTGGTGCTTGTCCTTGGAACCCAAAAGGGGCAAACTACAGAGAATAAAGTAGTCTGTGGTAGAAAATTTTGATATTTTAGTAATCAGCTGCATAGGTTGACCTGGGAAACATAGCACTATGTATCCCATTGTTTCTGTAAACACTTGTGCAAGAACTGGGAAGAGCTTAAGAGGAGAAATTGTTTATGAAATAGGGAACAGGTGGTTGAGAGCTGAACATCAAGGAGGGTGTGACAGTACAGAGATCTCGAGGTCAGAAGATGGAAGATGATTTGGGAGATGGAAAAAGTTTTGGGAGGGTATGGGGTGACATGGGGTGTCAAAAGAAAGAAAATGACAAAAATCTATCTGGAGGTGGTTTCAGGGCTAGATGCAATCTAGAAAAATGTCTCTTAAACTCCTGGTGATATTGTAATGAAAATATTTTCTTTTTAAAATGTTTTTATTTCATTCTGGAGGAGTATCTATTTTTTCCATTTTGCGTAGGAAAAAAGGAATCATGAAAGCAGTTGGGTGCCCTAGCCTATATTATGAAGGTAGGAAGGAAGCAAGCATTTATCAAGTGTCCACTATGGATGGACCAGGCTCTGGCAATGTCTACAAATATTATCACAAATAATTTACAAATATTATTTAATTTGAGATATTATGAGGTTCAGAATTAAATAAATGTGAATTAGTTGAAAGAGTAATATTCCTTGAAAGATATAAAAACAGAAATAATCTTGCTCCATGACTGTCTGATCATAATTATTTCATGAGGCATAAAACAGGGAGATGTGTGTACAACACAGGTGATTGCCACATTGATAGATGTGATTCAGTAGAGTTCACTTGTATTTCCTGTGAATGGTTGAAGCCCTTCAGATTCTCCTGGTTTGCAGATTACATTGGGCCAATTGCATCAAGCTCTGGAATATAGAGTCTTCTAGAAGACATTCATAACCACTCAAAAGAGTTTGGTTTGACCATCCACAGAGGAAAGAGCAAGTGGATGAAAAATGTATGTTGATAATAATATGATATGCAATTCAATGGATAAGCTGATGAGCTTATCTATATGTTGGTAGGACAGACAGTATAGTTGGATCAGTTGAGCCCAAAGTTGAATAGAAGGAGGGGAGGTTGTGGGAAATTGTAAAGTTACTTTAGTGAGCCCAAATTTCTCCTGGAACCAAAGATCTATCGTTTTAATACAACATTCTGTTAGAGTTGCATTATGATGGCAACATGGAGCACAGTAGTCTCCAAAGAAATAAGAATGAGTATTACATCTATGCCATGGAGCAGTCTTGTGGGAAGATATGGGCAAGAGTGACATAATACGAGTGGTCATGGTTAGGTTGTGAACTGCATTGCTAGAGAAATATTCACATTGAAGAGATCATAGATCCATTGGAGAAATTTAAAAATTATAGAAATGTTATATTAAAGAATTCAAACTCAAAACCCATACCTGTGGTTTCATTGTAGGGAACTTCTGGTGCCATAATTCCTTCTACTTTATTGTGATTGTGATACTCCTCTATTACTTATGCTCTTAATAAGTTACTGGAAGCTAGAATGTACCTAAAACAGGACTTGAATCCAAGATTTGAACCCAAGTCTTTCTTACTCCAGGTCTGTCTACCACAGTAAGCTCCCTCTCAGAATGCTAAATAATAGATGAGGTTAGGAAGACAAATATAGTGAAAATGAAAAAAAAAAATTGTTATATCGGATATTTACATTGCATGCATCAATAGTTCTCATTAACATATTTTTAAGATAATTAGGCAAAGTCACAAATGCCATAGATCTATTATCCATGCTCAATTGTGATGAGAAAATGGAATATATTTTGAGCCACATTTTCCAGATTCCTTTCTACTTTGCCTTTACCATTTAGTATTTTGCCTTTGTGATAGTTAAAATCTATTGCTTCTTTGTTCTTTAACTTTTTTTCCATTTCTATATTTTTGTCTCCTTATTTTTTCCTGTAAATCTAATTTAATGGAGTCACGGGTTCAGTAAAAAACATAGTTACATCTTTTAGGTAGTTTAGGAAAGGGGCACTTCATTGATCATGTTTAACTTATCTTGTATATAGCTTGTTTGGACGTGATTTTTAACTTGTCTCCCCCCCACTAGACTGTGAATTCCTAGAAGACATCGGCAGATTTTGTTTTTCTCTGTATCCTCAGCTCATAACACGGTTCTGGGCACACAGCAAGTGCTTAATAAATGCTAGTTGACTGCCTGAATGACAAATGAAGAATAATTTTCTTCTCAAGCCATGAGGGGGGGTTAGGATTAATTCTGACCCTTAGGAAGTCTCTGAATGTCATAGAGGAGAGCATGGTCTCCTTTCTTCATCTGCTGGGAATTAAATCTTTGAATAGAAGCCATAATTGACAGTGAGCTTGGTATCAAGAACTGGCTTGAATACTTTATCTAATAAAACTTCAGGATCTCCCCCTTTTTTTTGTGGAATCTGGGTTAGGGGATCAATACCTTCTTTTGCATATAAGCAACTTCAGTGAAACACATAAAAGGTAAAGACTGATGAGCTTATTATAAAATATGATATTATATGCAACAACAGGAGACAGTATGATTTAGTGAAAAGAACACTGGACTAGATGTGAGGAGACCTGAGTTCTAATTCTAGTCCTGTCTTTCAATCAATCAACCAAGAAGCATTAATTGTTTACTCTGTGGTAGATGCTATTGATTTTTTTTTAAAGGAGAGAAGTCCATGTCCTCAAGGAACTTCCATTCTATAAAGGAGAGAGTATATGTATATATAAGAATATGACAAGATATATACAAAATAAGCCCTAAGTTATATTTTGGGAGGGAGACACCATCTAACACCTAGGGGGATCAGGAAAGGTATCATATAGAAGGTAATATTTGACCTAAACTTTGAAGGAAATGAAGAATTTTAAAAGGTGGGTAAGGATGGAATACATTTTGAGCCTGGAAGGGAGTACAGCCTCTGTAAAGGCAGAGAGATGGGAAATGGAGCTGTCCATTCAATTAATTAGTGAATCAACAAGAATTTATTAAGTACCTTCTGTGTGTCAAGCACTGTTCTAGGTGCTGAGAAAGACAAAACTCTCCCTTCAAAAAGCTTTCATTCTTTTAAGTGAGACTACATATACATATGACTCTACTCTCTTCCTCCTGACTCAGTTGCTAAGTCTTGCTATTTTTAACTCCACAACATATCTTGCATTCAATTCCTCACTTCTCACTTAGCCACCGCTTCAGTACATTGGCTTATCACTTTTCACCTAGACTGTTGCAATGGCCTCCTAATTAATCTCCTTCAAGCTTCTTTCCACTACAATAATTGAACACATCTACCAAAGGGATTTTTATTAAGCACAATTTTGACCATGTTACTCCCCTACTCAATAAACTCCAATAACTCCCTGTTGCTTCTAGAACAAAGTAAAAACTCTACTGTTTGGTCTTTAAAACTTTACAAACCAGCTCTAGCTGGGTCTTTTCAGGCTCATTATCCATTATTTCATCATCCACCACATTCTATGGTGTAACTAAACTGGACTTCTCATTCCTCATTTCTTACTCCATTGATATTTCTCATTCCATCTATCTCCATGACTTTGCACTGATCATTTTTTGTGCCTTGAATGAACTCCCTCCTCATCTCTGACTCCTAAAATCTCTCACTATCTTCAAGAGGCAACTCATGAACCACTTTCTTCACAAATCTATTCCTGATCTACTCCAAACTTTAGTGCATTTCCTCCCTAGCCACCTTGTACTTAATTCTCTTATTTTTAGCCTAAACAAATTTATTCTGTATACTCTTTATAGGTACACAGTCTCTCCATAGAATGGAAGTTCCTTGACAGCAAGAATTTTCATTTTTTGTCTTTCGAATCCCTAGGGCCCCTAGCACAAAGGCTGGCACATAGTAAGCACTTTATACATTTTTTTAAATAAAAAATATATGTAAACAAATACACGGTAAACTTTTTGGGAAAAACATTGGCATATTGAGGGATTGGGAAAGTCTTCATGTAGCATTTGAGCACAGTTTTCCAGGACAAATGGGATTCTAAGAGTCAGAGATGATAATTATTGTTAGCTAAGGTTTTGTTTTTTTAATGTCTAATGTGCTTTTCCAATGATTCAGCAAGATTTCTTAGTGATTTTGTAATTCCTATTCAATTCTCCATGTGACCCATATTGTTGTATATAATTAGTAGTTGCTGTATATTTAATAATTGCTATATATATTAGTCTAAATATGACTGTGTCTAACCAATACTAAACAGGGGGAAACTTGGGGGAAGTAGAAGTAGAATCTGAGCCCAGGATCCCTGACTCCAAAGTCAAACTTTTTTTTTACTGTTTATTATTTACTGTATTTATTATACAGTTTAATGTTTTCTTATTTAGAACTTTATTTTGTTTTGTTTTTTGGAGGGCAATTGGAGTTAAATGACTTGCCCAAGTTCACACGGCTAGTTTTTTTTTTTGTGTGTGTGTGTGTTAAACGTCCGAGATCGGATTTGAACTCAGGTCTTCCTGACTCCAGGACCGGTGCTCTATTTCACTGTGCCACCTAGCCGCCCCTTATTTAGAACTTTATAATGAGGCTTTCTCAATTCAGAACACAATCAGTTCAATGGTAGTTGCTTTAGGAAATGAGATATCCCTCTCCAGGTTTTGAGGGTTCATTACTGGCTGCTTGGCATTGTGTGGTAAATGGTGTACTCTTTCTAAGTGGCAAAACCAAAGGGAACTCACCCGCCTCTCCCCAGTGACTTATACTGCAGTCTTAAACTTCCACCCTATTTTTGTCTGGTTGTTGAATATGTCAACTTGCCTTGTGTGAGAAAACAATGAGGAGGTTTAAATTGCCAGCAGGCCTGAAACGACATAATGTTTAGTTCAGGAGCACTCTTGATTGTTCCTGCTAGGCAGGTGTAAAATGGCAGGAAAGCTTTTTAATTAGACTTTTAAAAAATTGCATAATTCCCTCTTAGGTGTAAGTATATTTACAGTATTGCACCACTGAGTATGGAAAACATAGGGGGAATAGTCAGATGGGCACATATGGAACAGTGATTGTGGAATGAACAGGAATGCATGCTCGCCTCACCGAGCTGGGTTGGGCAAGACTGCTCCAGCAGAAGTAGTGGATTTTAAATTGCTTAAACTCATCAGAGCACGTAAGACTTCCTTGTACGATCACATTCCAGATGCCTGATTATGGTTTTTTAATATAACAAGTTGCCAATTCCTCCCTCTAGAGAACGATTGACAGATTGTAAGGCAAGCTGTTGGTACTCTTGATGGTAACTCTAAGTACGTCATTGTCGCCAGCGCTAAGGAGTTGGAAGTCAGATCATGGAAGCATCGCCTTGTGAAACGTGTGCCAGTGTTTGGTGTTTTCAGCCTTCTCAACTGGCATCGGGAAATATAAACTCTCTGCAGAAGGGAGGATCAGGGAGTTTGGAGGGGAAAAAAAAGCATCAGAAGCCGGCTAAGTGTATTATAATGAGGAGCCAACAATTAAATTAGAGAACATGTTTCACTGAACAAGATGTCTTCATAAGAGACAAAGGAAAACAGAGAGAAATGATTTATAGGAGGATTAAAAGGCTATAAAACCCAGTTTGTTGATATTTCTGTCTTCTAATTTTACTTTGTTGGGGTGGGGCAGGGAGGAGCATTGTGGTGGACAGGATGTTAGATTACTGACTAAACAAAGTTAAATAGGGCACAGGAGAGAGTCAGTAGGTTGGTCAAAATGGCATGCTCTCTACAAGACCCTTAAACAGAAAAAAGAATTCCATCTTATATTCATGTCTTCTTAAAGGATGAGGGTGAGATGTAGCAAACGGTATTTGCCAAACAGATTCAGAAATAATAACAATAGCTAATATTTACATGTTGATTTAAGGTTTGCAAAGGGTTTTACATATGCTATCTTGTTTTATCCTCACAACAATGGAAGGCAGTAGCTATCATTATCATCATTTTTCAAATGAGGAATCTGAAGCAGACAGAAGTTAAGTGACTCAGGGGCAGCTAGGTGGGGCAGTGAAAGCATGGCCCTGCAGTCAGGAGGACTTGAGTTCAAATCTGGCCTCAGACACTTAACACAAAAAACTAGCCATGTGACCTTGGGCAAGTCACTTACCCCCCCCCCCCCCAATTGCCCTCCAAAAAGCAGCAAAAAGAAAAAAAAGGTAAGTGACTTGCCCAAATTTACATTGCTAGTAAGTGTCTGAAGCAGGATTTGAATTCGGGTTGGAAGCTGTATTATTTAGAAGAGAAGGATTTCATTTTATGTGAAAATTTAGACTTTTAAAAAGAACTTTTTGATAAATTGTCTTATTTTTGATAAGTAAAATAATGTAAAAAAGTCAAAAAATTTTTAAAAATTAAAAAAACAAACAAAAAAATGAGTTAAATAATGTGACTGAAAAGCTGATGCTTTAATATAAGACACACAATCAAAATAGTTTATAGAAATTGGTGGAAGAAATGGTGCTCATTTGCAAACAGACAAATCAGCCTTCCTCAAGCTAGTCTAAAATTTGTTCATTAGACTTTTGTAAACCTATTTGCAAATGGCCCATCAGAGAGAACTAAATTCAAACAAGTTTTTATTGTTCCCTGTCAGAGGTTCTATTAGCTCAATGTTTTAAGGAAAGACAAGTAGTTTGCTTTTTCACATTTTGGGGAGAATATTTCTAACGGTTTTTAGTAAGATTCTGGTGTCAGTTTGTCTTTCCATTATTAAGAAATCAGGGGGAGCAAGGAAAAGGAAGATAAACTTTAGGATAAAACAGTCACTTGAATGACCAGATTTTAGGATCTCCTTTTGGGAGCTTAAAGAGTATGTACCATATGAATGGATTGTAGATTTGGAACTGAAAAACCCTTTGAAGCAACTACTATCTATTTATCTTGGATAAATCATCTAACTTTGTCTGCCTCAGTTTCTTCATCTATAAAACAGGGATAAAAATAACAGCAAAAGAAAAGCACCTATCTCGCAGAGTTATTTTTGAGAATCAAGTCAGATAATAAATGGAAACCGCATGCAAAACTTAACGCACTAAGTAAGTGCTAGCCAGCTACTATGGAGCATTGATCTAAGTACTTGGAGGAGATATAAAAAAGAAGTATAATAACATTGTTTTATTCCTTTTAGAACTAATAGTCTAAATCAAGAAAGAAAGCAGATGTGCAGAAAGCAATGATGATGGTGATGATGCTAGTAAAAGCATCCTTAAAGACCAGTCCATTTGCCGCTTACTAGGGGGAGAAGGCAACAACAACAAAGTAAGTTAATGACATCCAATGTGACGCACAGTAGGTATGCATGCCCTGAGAATAGTAGTTGTGAAAGTCTGGAAACAACCCCGAAATGGCCGCCAGTTGGGCTCTGGCAGTGTCAGAGACTGAGTCATCAACCTAGCCTCAAGGATGCTACTTAAGCTCTCAGTGCCCTGGGCAACCCTTTAAGGCTACAAGGTACAACTGAGTTGGTTGATTTGAATTGATGGAATGAATTTCCACACCAGAAGTTCTCCAAGCTGATGAAATCACAGGTCTGTACCCTTGTTTCCCAAAAGATTTGGTGGCTGGTAGAGGAACCCATAACTGGAATCCAGTTAAATAAGAATGAACCTTTCTACAGGGCTCTAAAAGAAGAAAAACATATCAAAACCAGTTTTACCAAAGTTTATGCCACCACCAAAATGCATCTCTTTCTTCTTTCTAAGTTTCCCAAAGATGAAATGACCAAATAGCAAACACTAAAGTACCAAATTTGTATTAAAAATCTATCAAGAAACTTTACTCAACCAAACTTTTTATTTTTTAAAGAAGATTCAGTCTTGACCCTCACAGAACAAATACTCCCTAACCTGATGACAGGGAGAATTGAATTGGATTTAGCCATGACCTACATATCTACTTGCAATTTGATATTCTCTGCAAATGAGTCATAGCATAACCAGAAACTTAAAGACTGATAAGATTAGGAGCAATGAGGCCACAAAGGATTGTTAAATGGTGAAAAACATTTTGAAACCATCCTTTGTACATACCCCTTTTGAGTGTAAATGATCAATTTGAACAATCTACTCTACCTCCCCTCTCATCTCAACCTCCCCTCCCCATGAATTATTCATTGGAGCATGTAAAATAAATATCACAATACTTATTGAGCTCATGTACTTCACTATTGCAGAGTTCTACCTTACCTCTAATACGGCCAAAGTAGAGTACAGATTGGATAATTTGAAATAATTGAACAGGAGGTATGGTCTAGCTAGATGAATTGGGCATTAAAACAGGTTTTCTGGTTCATATTATCTACACTGAGAAGAATCATGGCATGGTATGTACCTTCCATGTTTGTTGTGAGGATAAAATGAGAAAATTACAAAGCGCTTAGCACAGTGCCTAGCACACAGTTGGCATTATATAAAATGTTAGCCATTATTATTATTATTATTATTACTATAGTGACTAGAGAACTGGCCTTAGATCGAGGGGTTCAAGGTCCACCTCTGGCTATATGACCCTTGGCAATTCACTCAAACTCTCAATGCTTTGTAACTGTAAGTCTGCAAAGACAAGTGATGGTAGATGGAGGGTCCATGTCTGGGACTTCTTTAGATCAATGGAATTGTAGATCCCATCTCTGTCCTGGTTATCTGAATTAGCCTTCTATAGCAAACAAGGGAATAACTGGCACTTTCCACTTCATTCTTTGATCAGATAGGAAGACAGTGATTCTATATTATTTTTTAAAGTTGTATTATTTTTTGTTTTTACATCATACTTATTTCTTCATATACACCCCCAGACAACCAAGTAAGCTTTCCCTTGTAACAAAAACAGTTAAGCAAAATCAACCTACAGAGGAGTTGTATCTGATTGTACACCCATAGTTACACACTTCTCCAACAAATGGAGAGGAATGCTCTCAACCCATCCCCTCTTCCTCCTGCTCCCCCCAAAAGACTGGCCCTTACAGTTACAGAGAAATTTTAATATTCCCTCTACTTATATCATGACCATTTCATAAATTGTTTTCCTGGTTCTGCTTACTTTTTGCTCTGAATCATTTTATACAAGACTTCCCATGTTTCTCTGAATTCCTTATGGTGATCGCTTCATGCATTGCAATAATATTCCACTGAATTCACACACTACAATTTGTTGAGACATCCCCCAATAGGTAGGCACACACTTTGTTTCTAGTTTTTTTTTTTGAGGGGGAAGGCAAGGCAATTGAGGTTAAGTGACTTGCCCAAGGTCACACAGCTAGTTAAGTGTCAAGGGTCTGAGGCCAGATTTGAATTCAGGTCCTCCTGACTTCAGGGCCAGTGCTCTATTCACTGCGCCACCTTGTTTTTATTTTTATTTTTGCTATCATAAAAAAGGTAGGCAGGGTGATTTTAAGACAGAAAACATTTAGATATATAAACGGTTAACAGAATAGAATACTGATTCTAAAAGCAAACAGGGCCTGGGATAACAATCTACTATTTCAGTGGCTAAGATAGATCACCAGTCAGATTTGAACTCCTGTGATCTTAGATTTTACATTAGAATATCTGTAGGCCCAATTACATGACTTCGGGTTCTCTTAAAAAAAATTATGAACATGATGAACAAGTAAAATGAGCATTTCCATTTATATATGTGTATATGTGCATACAAATATATGACTAGAAAAACAAGATTATACATAAAACTATTATAAACACAAAACTATTATGTCTAGCTTTCTTTTCTTTTTAAAACATGGAGCATACATCAAATGTCTTAGAGTAGTTTAAAGATTTAATGATCTAAGAAATATAGATATTATAAGCTTACAAAACATTTGAAAATGGTGAATTATTGATATATTTCTTATTAAAATTCAATAGAACCACCATCTTGTGCTATGCATTAATCTAGTTGATTTTCAAACTTTGTGAAAACTTTCTCAGTTGCCACTCAATGACTGAAAGAGAAGAGAAAGGGAAGGGAGAAAGCATTTATATAATATCTATTATGTACCAGGCACTGTGCTAAGTGATTTATAAATATTATCTCATTTAATCCTTATAACTCTATGGTGTAGGAGCTGTTATTAAACCCATTTTAACTAAAGACTAAAAGGATTGAATTTGTAATCCTTGTCTTAAACTCCTTCAAAGAATGAGGTTTTCTGCATACATAATTGTTTTGATGTGACCCCCAGAAGAAAGTGTCTATTGGGGATAGATCAGGTGGCTGAAGTTGCCAAGTCAGACTTTTGATTGCCTCTGATGATCCACTGGTCTGAGAAAGTGTCATCCAGAAACTGTTGCAAACACAATGTATAATGAACGGTGTCCGGTTTTGTTAAAGTGAAAATCATATCATTCAAAATTAACAAAATCCAATAAGTGATAAAGAAATAGAAATAATTATAATTTCAAAGTATTTTGGGGATAAGTTATTATCATTCACACTTTTTGAAATTATTAAAAATTAAAACTGCACTAAGATTTTTGGGACACGCTGTATAGTTAATTAAAAATATACCTTTCAAAGTTGTCCTGCTTGTCTGTGTTGTGTGTGTGCATATGTGTAGGTGTGAGACTTTCCTTCAGTTCTTTTCTGTCCATTAAAAAATGATTCAGTGACTCTCTTTTCATTCTTTGGACTGCTCTATCCCTGAAGAGGGCATTGATATTATGGTTTCATATATGAGCAAGAGAAACTCTCTTGGATTTTCTAGTTATGCATCTTTGTGGTCTAGTTAGTAAAATGACTTATATTTGAATTTCAATAGACATGTCCATGAGGCCAGAAGCAAACCATAGAAGTTACAGAATGATGACATTTGCTGTTTACCTCCCTGCCATGCCCCAATTTGGGTGCAGGTTTGGAGCCGGAGAAGCTTGCAGAGGTGGTTTTTGATCATAGTTAATTGTTCGTTTTTCATCATTTGATATGAATGATCATTGGTATCTCTGTCTTCTTTAAAAAATTTTTTTTTGCTTTTTGTAGGGCAATTGGGGTTAAGTGACTTGCCCAAGGTCACACAGCTAGTTTTTGTGTTAAGTGTCTGAAGCCAAATTTGAACTCATGTCCTCCTGACTCCAGGGCTGGTGCTCTATTCACTGCGCCACCTAGCTGCCCCCAATCTCTGTCTTCTTAGAGCCACATTTTTTTTATCAGCGCTCTGCTTTTGAAAAGATACCATTGTTTTCTTTAATTATCCACTTTTGTTCAATAGAATTAAATGATGGCATCCAGTTGCCCTTTATGTCTCTTGGAAATAACACCTCTTTGACCTTTGACTTTCCTAATTTTGACTTGATGACTTTATGTTATTTCTTGGTAGTTCTTAGACACCTGCCCTGCAACCCCATTAGATGGCCATTATGTTGCATTTTATATCTCAGTAGAGCTATTAGTTTGGTTAAGTTTGGGTCAACTTCTTTTCATTCCAAAAATGATTTTCTCTTTACGATTTTAGAACTTGGAGGTAGAGTGATATTGTGGAAAGAGTTCTGGATTTGGAGCCAGATAACCTGGGTTCAAATCCTACCTTTGCCACCGGTGGTGACCTTGGACAATGCACTCTTAGGCTCCCTTAGCCTCAGTTTCTTTATCTGTAAAATGAGGAAGTTGCACTAGACACCCTCTAAATTCCTTTCTTAGTTAGGAAGACTCATCTTCCTGAGTTCAAATCCATTCTTAGGCATTTACTAGCTGTGTGGCCCTGGGCAATTCACTTAGCCCTGTAAAATGAGCTGGAGAAGGAAATGGCAAACCACTCTACTATCTTTGCCAAGAAAACCCCAAATGGGACCACAGAATGTCGGACATGACTGAACAACAACAATGACAAGTTCCTTTCTGATTCCAACTTTAGGATCAAAACTGCAAAAGAACATCAGAGTCTCCTGGATTCTTCTAGGTCTCAGATTTTTAAAATATTATTATTATATTATTTTATTATATTAATAATATATTATTATAATATTATCCCACTATTTTTCCAAATTTACAAAAGGCAATTTTCCTGGCATGGAATACTCCTTTTTACAGTCAAATAATTTCTTTTGTCAGACTATCTCCAGATCTTCTCTGCCTATTCAAATGTAAAAAATGATTTAATAGAAGTATTTAAATATTTATAGGCATAATAACAGATTCCTAATGATTTCATGTCTTAGGTAATAGAGTCTCTGTGTGAGATACCTAAGAAACAGTAAGCTTTTTAATTCTTAAGGAGTGGGCCCTTTAATGAGATCCAAATTAATATTAAATTCAGTTTTCAAACTTCATGTTATGAATTGTGGACCACATGCTGTGTTTCCAATATTTTAGTTTTGCAAGGCCAACAGTAGGCATGTGGAAATATTGTGGTAGGCAAGGGAAATGTTTAGTCTTTTAATCAGACTCTTATAAAATGGCTACATTTTAAACTGGGTTTATGGTTATGAACACAAGAGGAACCATCAAGGGGGAGAGAGTATGACGTGATAGTAGTTAATCTCTTTGTGTTTCAGTTTCTTCATCTAAAAAATGGGTATTGTAACAGCTGTCTTACCTGGCATAGAGCTGTGAGGAGAACATGACAATGTATGTGAAAGCTTTTTCTAAATGATCAAGCACTATGTAAATATGTGACTGTTGGTATAAGGGAGATGAAATAATTTTAATCTGTCTCCATTTTTCAAATGATGACAAGGTTTTAACATTTAATTAACTTCACAAATAGATGGAAGAACTTACCTGTCATCATCAGTTCATAGGCCTAGAGCCAAAAGGAACCTCAAAGTTCATCTAATCCAATACCCCTTATTTTACAGATGGGAAAATTGAGACCCAAGGAGGTTAAATGACTTGGCCATAGTCACACAGGTAGCCAGTATCAGGCAAAATTTGAACCCCAGTTCATTTACGCCAAAGCCAGTACCAGTACTATGGTACCATGCTGCCTCCAGGCTCTTAGCCTTTGGAAGAATGTGGACATTTTGTACCATGACACTTATTTTTATTAGAAGTTATTTAATGAAAAAATAGAATAGAGAAGAGAACATGCCTTAAATGAACTATGACACCAAATGACCTATTTAATGATAGGAAACAGTTAGATGCTCTTTCTGGTTACAAATCTAGTGAGAATAAGGTTATTAGGATAAGTTCATTAGGAAAATTTTATTGTAATCAGAAAAGCATTATTGACAGTGACCTGGAAAATTCCAGAGCTTGTAAATATTTCTCAAGCTCATGAAGATGCTGGAATATGTTGTGAACAAGAATTTAGAAAGAATTTTATTTTTTTATTATTTTAATTTTTTTTTGGCTTTTTGGAGGGGGGAGATAGGGCAATTGGGGTTAAGTGACTTGCCCAAGGTCACATGGCTAGTTTTTGTGTTAAGTGTCTGAGGCTCGATTTGAACTGAGGTCCTCCTGACTCCAGGGCCAGTGTTCTATTCACTGTGCCACCTAGCCAGCCCGATTTTTATCTTTTTACCCTAGAATTTTGTAGAAGTTTATTAGAAGACTGGAAAGTGCATCAACTTGTCTCAGGTTCATTTTTGCTCTTTGACGCTATAGTCCCTCTGAGCTATTCTTTTATCAACTCCTACGCTTAGAGATGAATCTGGTTCCCAGCTGCATCTCATTTCAGTGTTGATGTTTCTCCAATGCCATCAGCATCAGCCCCAAATATCAGTTGATAAATAATTTAGTCAATAAACTTTAAGTAATTTTTAGAAATGAATGTTTATTGAGTTTACTATAGTAGTTAACAGTTGGCACAAAACATTCCCCTAAAAGACACACTTTCTTGGAAGAATATACAGAGTTCAGTAAAGAGTTAGCTAAAAAAGAAAAGAACAAGTTAGCTAAAGCTTAGAGACTACGTGTTGCAAAGGGGGAACATAGTTTCTGATCACTGAAAGTCTTTTTCTGACATATTGGGGGGACTTAAGAAGTTCCTCTGCTTGGTGAAATTGTGTCTTTGTCTGCAGACACTGACACTGGCTGACCTGGGGACCCTTCTAGAAAGGAAGAAAGGAAACAAGCATTATTTAGCCCCTGTTATGTGCCAGGAGCTGTTCTCTGCTTTACACATATTCTCTCATTTTATCCTCACAACACGTTGAGAAGTAAGTACTATTATCATTCCCATTTTAAAGTTGAGGAAACTGAGGCAGACAGAAACTAATGACTTGTCCAGGATTACACAACTAGTAAGTGTCTAAGGCTAGATTTGAACTCAAGTCTTCCCATAGGAAGATGGGAGGTCCAGCATCCTTTAAACCCTTTGAAGCTCACAAAGTCTTCTTCTGATCAAAAGGACAGGAGGAAAGAAATCTGACCAAGGCTGAAGTCAAAGCTTCTCTTTCACCACTCAAGAAGTTCCAACTCAGCACCATGTGCTAGAATACCATATATTAATAATATTTATGTAGCATTTAAAAATTTGTAATGCACTTTACAAATATTTCATTTTATTCTCATAACAACCCTGGAATTTTATTATGGTTGTTATTATCCCCATTTGTAATGGAAATGTAAATTTTTAAGATCTTCCCTGCCCCTAGGCTAAAGTGCACCTGGAGCCTGGGGTGGGAGGCTTGTTTTTCAGTAGATACTTTTTCATTGGCCAGTGGGTCCAGAAGGTTGTTACATTCTCTGAGCCAGGAGCAGGCTATATAAACCCTGATTTGAGGCTTTATTTTGGGGCTCACTTTGAGAAGTGTTCTGTGATTTGATCAGATGAGACTCTGGGAAGCCATTGCGGAGAGCCCCCCAGCTTTGAAAAACCCAGATATTGATTTGGTATGGATGTAATGGTTGGACTTTGGAAACTTGTCTACTTGATATGTTTCTCTGTCTTGATAATTCTGTCTGTATACTCTGAAGTTTGGGGTGCTGACCTTTTTCCCCTGAACTAGGTAAACAATACATATTTGACTGATTAAAGTAAGCTTGTTAACCCATTTTGAGTTGCTTTCCTTTATCAAAGCAGATCCAAGAACCTGTGCTGGCAGTCACCCTGGGGACGCTGGGGTGCTTACTGCTACACCATTTTACACATGAAGAAACTGAGGCAGACAGAACAGCTGGTAAATATCTAAGGTTGTATTTGAACTCAGGTCTTCCTAACTTTAAATCCAGCACTCTATCCACTATTTCCCCCTAATTGCCACATATCCCATTTCCCTAGGGTTTACTAAGTCTCTCTTCTACAATGGCTTTCATTGATTCAAGGGGGGTGTACAGGCTCTGTTCACACATTATTTTGATTATTTGATTCAATCAAAAAGTGACCTTACCTTGCAAAGGTAATTGCTTTAAAATGGGTGTTATAATTAATAGAGGGTCAGCTAGGTGGTGCAGTGAATAGAGTGCCAGACCTGGAGACAGGAAGACTTGAGTTCAAATCCAGCCTCAAACACTTACTAGCTTTGTGACTAGCAGTCATTTAGTCCTGTTTCCTCCATTTTCTCATCAATAAAATGAGCTGGAGAAGGAAATGACAAAGCACTTCATTGTCTTTGCCAAGAAAACCCCCAGATGGGGTCACAGAATTAGACAGGATTGAAACAGAGCAATAACAACATCATGAATAGTTATTAGAAGTTATTTAACTTCTTACTCTTGCATCAGAGAAAATAAGGTTATTCATAAAAAATATAAAACAAGTCATGAGGGCAAAGTGGAATTTCCTCAGCTTCTTACTGAAAAGAAGAGCATTAGCTAGGAAGTTATATTACTTGTGCGGCAAAAGAGGACTGAATTAATTAAAGAGCACTTATTAATGACCTACTGTGTACAAAGCTCCATGCTGAGTACTGGGGATACAAATAGAAAAACAAGACTGACCTTGTCCTCAAGGAGCTCACATGCTAATGGAGCAAACAACATATACATGAGGGTTCAGTTGCAGGGCAGACATAAAGTCATCAATAAAACATGCACGAACAAAGCATCCAGCAAGCATGGGCAGCAGCATGACCAACTAGCTAAGAAAGCAGGTAGAGACATGGAGATTGTGGGAAGAAGCTGTCAAAGCAAGGCAGAGAGAATGTCAGTTCACCTTTGAGAAGGCTATAGAGTAAATACCATTCGAAGTTACGAACCTGTGCTCAACCCCCACTGCTGCTATGACACCCGTATCTCGTATTTCTCCATTCAATATAACTTCTTCTGTGTTGTCAAGGACAATGTCAAAGTGACAGTCACAGTGACAGCTGCACTGAGGGTGAGAAATCCAGTAAATGTTTCAGGTGTAGTTAATATAACTACCCCAATGAAGATAGGGCACCTTATAACTATAAGCAGTCCACTCTCTGTGACCTTTTCAGCAACACTCCCCAGTCAAGCTCCACACACTAGTCACTGCACCAGTGAAGAAAACACACTGAATCACTCTTTCATCTCTAATGAAACTACCCACAGCAATGACATTATCTTCCCCACTAAATATAGCAATTAAGGTGCATAGGCTGCTAAGGTATCTTAGCATCATTTCCATTGCTAAATTTCCATTGTTGTATCTCTTTCTGATGTTGAATCATTTGCCAGTACCAAGGACTTTGGCAAGAACTTTCTTTTCTGGGCCTTTTAGTAGCTATGGTTGTAGAGGAAACAGAGGCTATTGCACCCACGCAGTTAATAGGTCATAACTTCACAAAGGTGTTGCACCTCTGGATGATGACTGTGGCAACTGATTTGGAAGCAGGACCACGGTCAGGGAGATCCTATTGTTTCTTGGGCTTACCAGCCCATTGGTAGCAGTTGGCCATTGGAGTTGGATGCTGGGATTCTATCTCAACATGTATTTTTCGTTCCCCTGGATGATGCCTATGGAGGGGACATGATGGTATGAATACCTCAATACAGAATTTATTTTACAAAAATAATTGTGTGTGTATGTATATGTATATATATATATGCATCTTTGATAAAGTACTCTGATGGATAAATTTTTAGAATATCCTTGCTTATTCATCAAAGGGGAAAGACAGAGCAGCACAGTGGCTAGAGTGTTGCACTTGGTATCAAAAAGACTTGTGTCAAGTCCTTTGATTGTTGTATTTGTCCTTTGACCATGACATCAGGGAGATGACATGACTTGCAGTTGACTTTGAGTGAGAGAGGGCTGTGCAAAGTCACCAACCTCACTTTCTCCTACACAGCCATCATCAAGTCCTTTGATACTTCTTACTTATATGACCCTGGATAAATCACTTAACCTCCCTGAGCTTCATTTTCCTGATCTGTAAAATGGAGAGAGTAATACATCTGCTACCTATTTCACATGGTTGTCATGAGGCTCAAAAGATATACTTGTAAAATACTTTTCAAACTTTTAAACACTATGTAAAAGTTAATTTATTCTTATCAATTTTAATAATAATAATAGTATGACAGCCTTAGGACTAATAGATCAAAGATAGATCCATTTCTCAGTTTCCCAGACTTGGCAAACACTGCTTGGATGTTCAGCCATCAATTAAATGAGCAAACCTTTAGGGGATGAGGAAAGAAGTATTAACACAGGCCTAAAGCAGTCTATTAATTTTCTAATCTACTGGTTGATATATACAGGCATAATTGATCCTTTCAATGAATAAACCACTCCCTTGAAGTTAATTACTCACCTATTATGGGTGAAGGATAATGTTCAGATTATTAGTGTTCTATTGAAGGTAGTGATAATTTAATGTCGCATTGGCCAAAGATGAGCCATTTATTCCAAAGAATAGTGTAGTTTATTCATCAAGAATGTCAGTCTTGTATGTTTTTTTTCTCTTGAAATATGCAGAAAAGGGACATAAATATACCAGGTCCCCAATTTCTTAAACAATCTTACTGTTAAAAAAAAAAAGTTCTGAAGGCAGAGTCAAGATGGCAGAGTAGAAGCAGGTCCTCCCCATGGCTCCTGGCTTCCACCTTCCCCAATTCATGTAAAAGGGGACTCTAAACAAACCCACAAAATGACACAAAGAAGCTAACCTCCTGCTGAGGACAGCCCTCAGAAATTGTCCAGCCAAGTGCTCTGGGAGCTGAGCCCAGCCCCACACTGAGGCTTTAGCCCCAGGGCGGGCCTGACCAGGCACCGGCTGGAGGGACTCCAGATCACCAGCAGCTGTGGTCATTTCCAGGTTTATCAACACATAGATATGAAGGACAAAGTGAGAGGTCAGTGCAGTGTGGACTTTGGGACCCAGTAGTTGGGAGTGCCTAAAAGCCGCTGAGGGCTTCAGTGCAGCCACTGCTGCCATGGAGCAGCTTCAGGTCCTGGCCTGCAGAGTGTAGGGGGACCAAGCAACCAGTCTGAGGAGTAATTGCTCTTGCTTTAACCTGCTTGGATCTGGATTGCTGTCTAGGGTGGATGTCCTGGGGTTTGTGTCCAAGAGCATGTGGAGGCTTCAGCAAGGGCTCCCAACTAATACCTATGGCAGCTGAGAAAACCCCAATGTTTGGGATGGAAGCTCCCCTGTCTGGTAGCTGAGTCCTACTGTGGCAAAAAGCCCAAAAGTCAAGTAATTGAGTGGCAACATGCCCAGGCAAAGGAAACAAAGCAAACAGAAGAACCTAACATTAGATTCCTATTTTGGAGAAAAAAGGATCAAAGCATGGAACAGGAGGAAGACAGTGAAGTCAGAACTCCTGCACCAAAAACATCAAATGAAAATATGAGCTGGTTACAGGCCATAGACCTTAAGAAGCAAATAAGAGAAGTGGAGGAAAAATTGGGAAGAAAAATGAAAAAAATGCAAGAAAATTATGAAATGAGAGTCAACAGCCTGACTGAGGAAAATAACACCTTAAAAAATAGACTAACTCAAATGGCAAAAGAGGCTCAAAAAGCCAATGAGGAGAAGAATGGCTTAAAAAGCCGAATTTGCCAGATGGAAAAAGAATCTCAAAAGCTCAATGAGGAGAATCATTGCTTCAGAATTAGATTGGAGCAAATGGAAGCTAATGACTTTATGAGAAATCAAGATGCTATTAAACAGATCCAAACAAATGAAAGAATAGAAGGCAATGTGAAATATCTCATTGGAAAAAGCACTGACCTGGAAAATAGATCTAGGAGAGATAATTTAAAAATTATTGGACTACCTGAAAGCCATAATCAAAAAAAGAACCTAGAAATCATTCTCCAAGAAATTGTAAAGGAAAACTGCCCTGATGTTTTAGAACCAGAGGGCAAAATAGAGCTTGAAAGAATCCACCAATCACCTCCTGAAAAAGATCCCAAAAAGAAAACTCCTAGGAATATTACAGCCAGGTTCTGAAATTCCCAGATTAAGGAGAGAATATTACAAGCAGCCAGGAAGAAACAATTTGAATATTGTGGAAACACAATCAGGATAACCCAGGATCTGGCAGCTTCTACACTGAGGGATCGAAGGGCTTGGAATATGATATTCTGGAGATCAAAGGAGCTGGGATTAAAACCAAGAATCACCCACCCAGAAAAACTGAGTATCATGTTTCAGGGGAAAATATGGTCATTCAGTGGAATAGAGGACTTTCAAGCATTCTTGCTGAAAAAGCCAGAGTTGAATAGAAAATTTGACATTCAGATACAAGAAGCAAGAGAAGCATGAGAATGTAAACAGAGAAAAGAAACCATAAGGAACTTATCAAAGTTGAACTATTAACATTTCTACATGGAAAAACAATAATTGCAACTGATTGAAACTTTTCTCAGTATGAAAATAGTTGAAGGGGATATATATATATGTGTGTGTGTGTGTGTGTGTGTGTGTGTGTCTATATCGGAGGGTATACAGGTATATGAAAACATATGTTAATGTGTATATATGTTTACAGGTAGACATAGATAGAGGGCACAGGACGAATTTAATAGGAAGGTATGATACTTAAAAGGTGAAATTAAGAGGTGAGAGAGGAATATAATGAGAGGAGATGGGGAGAGACAGAATGGGGTAAATTATCTCATATAGAAGAGACAAGGGAAAATGGTTACAATGGAGGGGAAGAATAGAAAAGGAATGGGTCAAACTTATACTCATTGAATTAGCTCAGGGAGGGAATGAAATACACACTAAATAGGGTATCTCACCCTATAGGAGAGTAGGGGGGAAGGGGATAAAGGGGGGGATGATGGAATGGAGGGCAGGCTGGGGGGGAGTGAAGTTGGAAGCACCCACTTTTGAAAAGGTATGGGATCAAAGTAGAGAATAGAACTAGTGAGAGGTGGAATAGGAGGGAGGGAAATATAGTCATTCTTTTACAATATATCAACTATGTTAATGTTTCACATAAGCTGCACATGTACAACCTATACTGAATTGCTTATCTTTCCAGTAAGGTGGGTGACAAGGGAGGAAGGGAATGAATCTGGAATTCAAAGTTTTAATATCAAATGTTTAAATATATATATGTATATATATATACTATTAATAATACTATTTTACATATAATTGGGAAATAAGATATACAGGCACTGGGGCATAGAGATCCACCATGGCCTACTGGAAAAGTCAAAGGGGATATGAGAGAAGATATGGGGGAGAACAGATTGGAGGAGGGGATATCCTGTGGGACTGCTATTTTGGAGTGGTGGGTAGGGGAAAAACGGGGAGAAAATGTGTAACTCAAAATCTGGTGGAAATGAATGATGTAAATCAGAAGTTAGTAAAGCATTTGAAAAAAAAAGAAAACTGTAGGCATGTAGAAACACCCATCAGGGTGATTGATCCATCAGGCATCTGTGACTGAGTTGTAATGGCAATGTTTCTGCTTGCAAATCTCAACATATAAGAATTTAGGTAAGCACAAAAGTGAAACTGCTTAAAATTAGCACTCAGAATATATTAAACAGTGGGGAGAACATAAATGTACTCTGTGCTCTTATGTTGGATAGGAACAATGGTAGGGTAAGGTGACTATCTCCAAATATAAGTTTACAATTGTCTAAAAAAAAAGAGAGAAAAAAAAGTTATGGGGTGGCTAGGTGGCACAGTGAATAGAGCACTGTCCCTGGAGTCAGAAGGAGCTTAGTTCAAATCCAGCCTCATATCCTTAACACTTACTAGCTGTGCGACCTTGGGCAAGTCACTTAACCCCAATTGCCCTGCCTTCCCCTCTCCAAAAAGCAAAAAAAAAAGTTTAAAAAATTCTGTTCAATACTACACTGATGTGCTCAAAACTGTTCTAAGCATCAGGTGAAAAGATGTTCTTCCAATTGCAACTCAGGATGTCACCTGGAAAGGTTTCAGTAGAGTGAGGGCAACATAGGATAATGTTAAGATGTCAGTGCTAAATCTGTCAATAGAGGACAAAGCTTCTTCCTTGCCTTCTAGATCTATAGACCAAGCAAAGTATTTTGCTAATTTGAACTTTCTTTTCCTATGTTTTCAAAGGTTTTTGTTTGTTTGTTTTCTTCCAGACTATAAAAGGTCTCCACAGAGATTTAGAAACTAAAGATATTCCCCCCATCTCTCTGGTGTTGTTTAATAACAGGAACTTTCCTCGGGATCTTTAATTTCAATTAAGAAAATTAATTTTTTTAGTGGGACAGAGCAGAGGAAGAAATAGAAAAATAATATTTCTAGTCCCCTGGGTCTCCCCCTTCCCCCAAGGACACTCAAGATTGAGGCAGAAATGTAATCACCCGAGTTGGAACTTGGCCAAGACACTGGTCATTTGTTCTTCTTTTTTCTCTCCCTCATTTTTCTTCCCTTCCCTTCTGTCCTTTTTTTCCCTAACCATCAGGTGGGTGGGTGGGGAGCTGGCTGACTGTTGGTTGGCAACAGAAATAGCTTAAGAGCAAGTGTTCTTGGGAGTTTTTTCACTAAAGGATGAACTGGAATAACAACGAATTATTTTTTCCCACATCTAGGCTGTTTACATCAGAAGAAAGCCGGCAAAGGGGGATTATACACACCAAGATAAAAGTCTGAGTATAAATGTAAAAGTATAGGATTTTGAAAGGGAAAAGACAGAGTGAAAAATGTACACACCTCAGGAAATATCAGGGAGACAAATATTTCACCCAATGCACAGCAAATAAATGGAGCATATAACCTGAGCAACTAATGAATTAATTACTCAATTGTATATGTGTGTGTGTGGGGGGGGAGGGTAAGTAGGTGGAGTTGGGGATGGATATGTATGATCCAATGGGGAACTGGCTAGGTCACTAAATAGAAAAGAGGGGGAGTAAAGCATACCAAAAAAAAATCCAGAAGTTGGGCAACTTGGAAAGGGATAGGTGTGTTTATCATTTTCCTGTTTGGTAATATGTAGCCTTACATTACATTGTTATTGTAGAAAAATCATGCTGGAAGACTAATTCATTTATCAAAGATACTCTCAGCAGTGGAATAATGTGTATTCTGGGTTTTAATGCCACAGTCTGTTGATGATGTTCAGACAGTTAAAGAGGATTTGTCCAATTAGCAAATACTTATCTTTTAATGGGACTATCTGGGCTACCTACTTTTGTGGTGAAAGAAATCTGAACTTCTCTGAATAACATTCCTGGCACTTTGTTTTTTACTTGGTTCTCCATATGTATACAAGCTCATATATCATTGTTTTGTGATAAAGTGCTTCTGCTATAGTCAGCCTGACCTTTTTGTCGCCAGAGTATTTGGCTTATTCTGAATCTCTATGTCTTAGAATAATAGATAGTAGAGTTGGAAAAGACAATTAGTCATCTAGCCTTTATCTGTAGACCACCAGTAGCAGGGGGCTTAGCTACCTTATCAGGCAGGTTATTCCATTTGGGAATAGCTATAATTATTAGGAAGTTCCTTTTTGTCCTGAGTGAAAAAAAATCTATGTTTTGGTAACTTCCACCTTTAGGTCTTATTTCTGCCCTTTGGATCCATGTAGAATCAAGTTAATCCTGCTTTTTCAAGTATTTGAAGATGATGAGTTTGCTTTTTACTCTTCTCCTTGCTTGGAATGATCTATCATCAAACTCCTATACCTCACTTTCCTAATTACCCAACTCAAGATCATTGCTTCAGTCAGTCAGTAAACATTTATTTACTGCCTACTATGTGTTAGTGTGCTAAACACTGAGATGCAAAGAAAGTCAAAGGATGGTCTTTGCTCTCAAGGGGCTCACAGTTTAATGGGGGAGAAAATATGCAAGCAACTACATACAAACAGATTGTATACTGGATAAATGTGAAATAGAAGGAAGGCAAGCCTACAACTTTCTCTACAGATGGTTTATAAATCTATGTCTCCAATCCTGACCTCTCTTCTGAATGTGAGACTTGCATTTCCAACTGTCTACAGAATATTTTTACCTGGATGTCTCATCAGCACTTCAAGCTCCTGTCCAAAGTCAGACTCTGGATCTTCCTTCACATCTATCAGCAATTCCCAAACCTCAGGGCATCAAAGGTACTAGAGGTGCTAAAGTCTGTTGGGGCCCAGAGACTGAGCGCTGAGTGCCTTCACCGTGTGGAGAGCATCTTCTGAGTGTGTCTTAACTAGTCATAACAAGAAAGCCCCAGTTTTCACACCATGGTTATTGATGTGGCCTCTTATCTTTAGTGTGGCTTTGGTTTGGACTGGGAATGGGAGCTCTAGTTGTTTACTGACCTAGACAACCAACCAGAACTTCCTGCTCCATCCCCATCTCTGCACCTCCCCCTGCCACCTTTTTTTTTCCTCAGCTCCTTGGTCTTCAGAGGGACAAGCTGATGATATTGCTGCCCCTCAACTGACACCGTGCTTATTCACTATAAGACTGAGTTCTCTCAATTCAACTCTCATCTGACCCAGATCTCATTTTATTAATTCTTAGCTCATTTCATCTTTCCTCATATACTTGAGGAGTCTGATGCTGGTGGATCTTTTGTATTAGAGAGTTCTTAACTATAATGGGTTGTACAGATCATGTACCCAACTTCTTTAGCATTAATATGGTGAGCTCCTGGGGGGAGCCATTTTATGGGGAGCTTAAGGATAGGTGAATTGGGGGTGGCTAGGTGGTGCAGTGAATAGAGCACTGGCCCTGGAGTCAGGAGGACCTAAGTTCAAATCCAGCCGCAGACACTTAAAATTAGCCAGGTGACCTTGGACAAGTCACTTAACTCCAATTGTCCTGCCTTCCCTCCTCCAAAAAGAAAGAAAAAAAAAAGGATAGGTGAATTGACCCGGGACAGAAATGGAGAAAGTCAAAACTCCCATGCTAATCAGTAATGTCATGAAGCCATGATTAGCTCCTGGATTTCCAAACTGCATGAGAGGGGAACTCAGTCTCTCCCCCCCTCCATAATAATACTAATGTTCTTTTTGATTGAGTATTCAATAGATGTTTACCTTAAAAAAAATTCCCAATCTGCATACCTTAATGAAATGTGCCATACAAACCCAATGTGTATCAATGGGGGCCTGTGAGCTATGATTTGGAAGGGATTTTGATTCACAAAATTCCTAGAACTTATTGTAGGTTTCTGGAACCTCATGCAAGCTACATCATAGGGACTTATCTAAGATGTTCATTTTAGATACTCGGGTAGTATAGAGATCCATTAGAGAAATCATTGTGATTAAAAAAAAATTTTAGTCTATAATTAGCAAGATTTTCAGGTAGATATATTTTTGTGGGTGTGTGTTTTAATTGGTCTGAATACTTTATAACCTCTATGGTATTTTGCGTTAAGGTATCATTGAAGTATTATTATTTATTGTTAGGGTGATTGAGTAGTGGTTTCGGAAACCACAACTTCCCCAAGGAAAGTGTACGTTCCGTCTCTAGAACATCGGGACACAGCAATATATTCACACATGGGATTTTTAGTTGAAGGAAGGCCTCGTGTCCTGAAGAATGATGTTAAAATTACTTTGCGATGCCATAGCTATATATCTCATGCCAGGATTGGGGGCCTAGATTTGCAGATCATCTGCAAAGAGAGAGTTGAAGACACACCTTCCCTCTATTGATTATTTCCAATTTATCCTATGTACAGTCTTTTTTGCCTTGTTGTTTGCATGTTTTCCCCCCATTAGACAGTGAGCCCCTTGATTGTCTTTTGGCCTTCTTTGTATTCTCAGTGCCTAGTGGTAGAGGCAAAGAATTTACTAAGTGATATGAGGAAAAATGCCAAACCTTGTCTGTTTGATGTAAATTATCTGACCCAGTAATCCATTCTAATGTCCCTAGTGAGATAACAGTTGGAGAATGTACCTGGAAATTGATTTTGGGGCCTCTCACTGGGAATGAGAAGATAATGCACAGAATGGATATTCCCTTGATTGAAAAGGGAATGCCCTGAGACAGGTGGCCATGATGGACTCTGGAAGAAGACACACCTGGAGGCCTAAGAGCAGCTGGTGGTGCTGACAGGGCTAGGTGCTTTCCAGGTCATGGATCTTACTGTCCTAAGCTTGGCAGGAGAAGACGCATGCCCCTTTGGGGAGTCTTGACTAGGAAATGCTGCTGAAGTATTGTAATAGAGACCAGTGACAAAAAATGCTAATGGAAAGCTAAAGGAGTCAACATTAGGCACTAGAAGTCAATGGACCCTGAGGTAAGAATTCTTTATTGTTTAAAAATACCAGGAGTTTTAGTGTTTAGCAAAGCAAAGACAGCTCAGTAAGTCTATATTTGGTTCCCCAATAATTATAAGCTGCCGACCTTTGTCCCACTTTCCTCCAGCACATGGTCATAGCCTGGTCTCTCTACTTCTAAAGCACACAATATTTATATGATAACATTAGTAGAGACATGCAAAACAAAGGACTGGGTGAGGAAGACTGAAAATACAGGTGATTACCAACTGGGAGGGATCACAAAAGGCTTGGTGGAGAACATGGCCTTTGTGTTGGATATCAAAGTCTTGGCAAGAATTCAACAGGTCAAGATGGGAAGAGAGCCCATTCCTGGTAGAGAGAACACTGGCCAAAGTTCTGGATTGAGGGAGGAAAGCACAAGGCAGGTTTATGGACAGAAAGCAATTTTTGATTGTAGTAAATGGATGATAAAAATGTGCCATATTTGGAAAAGTAAAGGAGCACCAGACAGGGGAGAGCCTTTAATGCCAATACAGATAAGCTTGAACTTTACTGAGTAAATACAAGGGAGCCATTGAAGTTTTTGAGCACAATACTAACATCAACATATGTATGTTTTTTATAAATAAGATAATCCTGGCAGAGGCACAATGGATGAAGTGGAGAGAGGAAATCATAGAGGTGGAATAATGACTTGTTAACAGACTTTTTTAGTGGTCCAGGCAGGTGAACTGTGCCTGTCCTACAGTGGTGGCAGAGGGGGTGGATGTTTCACAAATAGAATTGACTGGGCTTTGTAATAGGTTAGATATAAGAGGGAGAGGGAAGCATCAAAGATAAAACCAAAGTTTGTTGTTGTTACCACTATGCTAGAAGCATTTGGAGGAGGAAAGGAGCAGAAGGTGGAAGAAGAATGGGTGAGAATGAATTAAGAAGGAATTTTTTACTGAGATTTTCTTTCTCTCTCTCCGTCTGTGTGTGTGTGTGTGTGTGTGTGTGTGTGTGTGTGTGTCTCATTTGATTAAGAGAGGGAACTCCCAAAGAGAAAACACCTGCCTTTTCCAATCACTCATTTTAGAGAATGGTCGGTGGCCCTGAGGGTCAACAAATAAACATTAATTAAACCTAGTATATACCTGGCACTGTGCTAATCCCAGGGGATATAAAGATAGTCCCTGCCCTCAGGTGCTTACATTCTACTGGGGGAAGACAATACATGAAAAGAAACTGAAAAGTGTGTTCCTTCTGGCTTCAGGTGGAATGCGGTGGGGGTTGAGGGAAAGTAGGGGAGGTCTGGGGTGGGGCATAGGTGTGGTGGTGGGTGGAAGGGGGAGTGAGGTAGAGAAGGTACTGGGCAGTAGGGCATGATGAAATCCAGAGAAGTGAAGCCTTTGAGGGAGGGAGTCAGAGGGCAGGAGTTCCTAATGAGGTGTGAATTCTAGGGTTGATGTGATCTAGTAGAAAGGTGAGCTTCCTGGGGGGCATGATGAAGTCCAGAGGAGTGCAGTTGGGCGGAAAAGGAAGAGAGATTAAGTGACTTTCCCCTGGTCATACATATATGTGTCAAAGGCAAGATTTAAACTCAAGTCTTCCTGACTGTAAAGCAAGCTCCCTATTCAGTATGTCATGCTGTTTCTCAAATGTAATACTTTCTCTAAAAATCTAGTCAAACATATGCCTAGAGGGAAAAAAGTCAACACCTAAAACCAGCAATTTGTTATTTTAGTGACCCTCAATTTGTCTTTCGAACTCCTCCTTTGCCTTTTAAGGGATATGTATGAGTTCAGCTGGTATAGGGAGGAAGGGAAAATATTCTACGAATAGGTAAGAGTATTAGCAAAGACTTGGCAGGGAGGAAAGTTCATAGGGTTTGGGGGACAGAGTCTAGTCTATGCTTTGGAAGAAGCATGGAGTCCATTATGGGAAATATGTCAGGTACTGGAGGGACCCAGTGGGGCCTGACGATAGATAGAAACTACCACCCCAAAGCACAGAGTACACACAAAAATTGTAATAATATAAGATGTACTGTGATCTTGAAACAAAAAAGTGACAAGGTACTATGAGAGTTTATTGTGAGGAGAGATCTATTTCACTTTGGATGGTAGATGAGGGAGAATCTGTCCTTTGAGTTGTACCTTGAATGGTGGATTGGAATTGTAGAGGCAGGCATTCTGTGAAAAGAAAAGAATGAAATGTGTGAGTGCAGAGGTGGGAAGCCATGAGAAATATTCAGGGAACAGTGAGTAGTTCAGTTGGTGGAAGCATAAATTGTGTGGAAGGGGATAGTGGGTCGTAAATAGAGATTTGGGTCAAATCATGGAAAGCCCTAATGCCAGGCTGAGGAGCCTGGTCTTTATTTGCTAGGCAATGGGGAGCCATTTAATATTTTTTGAGTGGTAGAGTGACATAGACAGAGTTATACATTAGGGAGATTAATCTGGCAACAGTGTATAGGATGGATTGGGGTGGGGGGGGAGGGAATTTAGTAGGGATAAATGGAGAGTCCTGTACTTAGGATAAAAAAAAATCAACATCACAAATATAGGACAGGAGAGTGAAAAGCCCTGGTAGTTTAAGTGGACTGTACTGCTCAATATGAATCAACATTGTGTCACAGCAATTGAGAAAGCTAAAGTGATCTTGGGCTAAATTGACAGAAGAGTATTCAGAACAAGGAGTATTCATAGTGTTAGTGTACTCTTCCCTGGTCACATCACTTATAATAGCTCGCATTTATACAGCACTCTAAAGTTTGCAAAGCCCTTTATTGTCCCATTAATGTGTCACAACAATTCTGTGAAGTAGGTATCATTTTTATCCCCATTATATAGATAAGAAAACTGAGACTCAGATTAAATGTCTTGTCCAGGATTACCCTAAGAAGTGTCTAAGGCAGAATTTGAACCTACATCTCTCCTGACTTTAAGACCAGCACCCCCTTAGGCTGCCTCTCTTGATATATTGATTTCACTTTGGGGGTCAACCTTTTAGGAGGTATTTGGGCAAGCCTTGAATATAATAAGAGGAAGATTATTCCATTACAGGATGAGGAAATTGAAACTATGTCACATGAGGACCAGCCAAAACCCTAATTAGCAATTAATTTTTTTCCTGGGCAAGTTGCACAAAACAGGTCCTTAATTCAATTTTTAAAGAAAAAATTAATTTCTTGAGGTATGTGTGTGTGTATGAGTGTGAGTGAGTGTGAGTGAGTATGAGTGTGTGCTCATAAGATACAAGGATTCCTGGCGGAAGAAGCTTCAGGACACTGAAGGAGGTGAGACGCCCATAACATCACAGAGCTGCTGATGGGAAGATGGTGGGTGAGGAAAAGAAGTAAGAGTGAAGTTCAGGGGAGGGAGTTCTTCTACCATGCTAACTAGTCTCTTCCTATTTTAAATAATTAAGCTTCCTATTTTAATTAATTTTTCTTACTAATTAGGTGCTAATGTCAGTTGCTTTTGAATAACTAAAGAAAGTGTAGTCATTGCCCTAGGAAAAAACCCTGATGACTCCATTCTTAGTTAGGCTCCAGGATTAGTTGAAGGATGTAGGATATTCAGCCTGGAGAATAGAAAATTTAGGGGACCAGTAGCATTCTCTTCA
This sequence comes from Petaurus breviceps papuanus, assembly GCF_028583685.1. NCBI lineage: Eukaryota > Metazoa > Chordata > Mammalia > Diprotodontia > Petauridae > Petaurus > Petaurus breviceps. The sequence goes on along the minus strand of NW_027185698.1, from coordinate 24,212,582 downwards.
AATATCTGAAAGGTTGCACTTGAAAGAGATATTCAATTCATTCTGCTTGACCGTAGGAGGCAGAACTAGAATCAATGTGTGGAAATGGCAAAGAAACTGATTTTGGAGGTAGAAATGGTGGGATTTAGTGTCTAACTAGGTTAGGATTCTTACCTTAGATCGATGGACCCAAGGCATAGGGGGATAGATTTCAGTGGGATCTTTGAATCTGGATGGGAAACATATCATTATTTTCACTAGACTTTAACTGAAATTTACCATTTCCTTCAGAAATTTTAAATGTAGGGAACAAGCCATTCTTCTGAGAAGGGGTCCATGGGCTTCCCCATTTGAATGAAAGGGTCTACAAGGCAAAAAAGGTTCAGAATCCCAGAATTAGATGTGTGAGGTAAAAGAGAGGGAAGAATAAAAAACATGACCCAGAGGTTTTTGAATCTGGGAAATGGGGAGAAGGGTGATGGTAATATTGAACAGAAATAGAGTGGGCTTCTTATATTCTGGTTTTGGGTTCTTAAAAGCTATGCCATCTGAACACAATTTCTGGAATGTCCTACCAAACTGGAAAGGCTTTGAGATGGGTCTGGTGATACAAACTGTTTTTCTATCATCATCCAAGGATTTTTGGTCACTAACTTAACAAAGCTCCCAGAGGCTCCTCACCAGCTTGGCTTCAGGGTTAGGAATGTGGGGGCCACAGTTTTGAAAACTTTCTACCAAGTTGAAGGCTGGTTATAATCTATATGGGTAAAGGGAGTATCCATACTGACAAAATAATGTCTCCTTAATTTATTCAAGAAGTATTTTATATTCTACACAACTCGATTTACAAGGAGTCATTGCCAACTGAAGCAATTTCAATTTTTTATAAGCGTTATTTACCTATAAATTGTACATTACCATGTCTGAATATATATACATATATATTACTTATAATTTCTACAATATAAATCTGGCAACATTTTAATTGAAGTTTCTGAAATAAATTATTCTGAATATAGGATTCAATTAGTTTTTAAACTTCCCTTAGTGTTTACTGTTTTGTATTACTCACTGTTTATTATGCATTTATTCATATTACCTCTATGGTAAAAGACAATCTTTTCAATTTGAAAACCCTTCATAGTCTGCATCCAGTCTTCCTTTCCAAGGCTTTCTTTGCAAGCTGCCCCCAGTCATGAATCCTATTTGGCCTTAGGGAACATTGACCAAATTAGCCTACTTTCTGTTAAATAATCTAGAGGTTCCATCTCCAGCCTCCATGCCTGTTCTCCTTGCCTGGAATGTAATTCTTTTTCTCACCACCACCTCTCAGAATCCTTAGCTTCTTTCAAGGCTTAGCTCATGTGTCATTTCTCATCTCCTTCATTATTAATGCTCTCTCTGTCTGCCTGTCTATCTCTCTCTCTTTTTTTTTCTTTTTTGCTTTTGGAGGGTAATTGGTGTTAAGTGACTTGCCCAAGGTCACACGGCTAGTTTTTGTGTTAAATGTCTGAGGCCGGATTTGAACTCAGGTCCTCCTGACTCCAGAGCCGGTGCTCTATTCACTGTGCCATCTAGCTGCCCTGTGACTATCTTTCTTAAATGATCATGTATAGTCTAATTGGTTTACAAATTCTCTCTTCCCAATAGAATGTAAACTCCTTGAGGGCAGGGCCCATACTGTTTTTTCTATCCCCAGAAGTTATTATTAATACCTCCTGTATACAGTAGGTACTTAACAAATGCCTATGAGATTGTATCCAACTGTTCAAAAACTATTTGTATATATTCACCTTAGCTTTATAGCCTAATCCCAATTATTCAGCAAGACCTTATCAAGTCTACACTACACACTTTCTACCTTACCCCCAGCAACTAGCACAATATTGGCATGTGGTAGAATCAGTAGAAATACTTGTTGATAAAGCTTAATCTTAAAAATAACTCCCATTTTAATTGCATTTTTAAGTTTATTAAGTGTTTTCATTACTCTGTGAGGCAAGTCATGGATTTTATAGAGGAAAATCTTGAGGCTCAGTGAATTAAAGCAAACAATGATCATTACAGCTAATATTTATATTAGCTACATATATATATATATACATATATATATAGCACCTACTAAGTGTGGGGTGCTGTGGTAAGTACTTTATAGATATGATCTCATTTGGTCGTTGGGAGGTAGATGCTATTATAATCCCCATTTTACAATTGAGGATACTAAGGGAAGCAGTGTTAAGTCATTTGCCCAGGGCAAGTGTCTTGAGTCAAATTTTAACTCAGTTCTTCATGATTTCAGGCCCAGAGCTCTCTCCACTGTGCCACCTAAATGATTCTTCACCAACCTGTAGGCTGCTTTGTGATGTTAGTAGCTTTGTAATGTTAAATCTAGATAACTGGGTTAGTGTTGGATGTGATAGAAAACTTTTGTGGATTTCACTGACCTTGGCTTGGGAACAGGCTAGTCTTACATGTGAACAGAACAGGTAGCTGCCAATAAAATGTGATTAGAAGTATCACCTGTCCAAACAAAAATCTCCCTCCTCTGGCTGAAGTAGCAAATATTTGTCATTATGATAATATTAAGTGAAGGTAAAGACATCATGTTCTTAGGTTACAGTTAACTCAGCATGTGACCTAAGAAGTGTTTTTCAGATTTTTTTTTCATTAACATAAGGAATAGTTATTTGTTAATTCTTTTTTTTAAAGCAAAAAAACCAAACAAAACAACTTTCTTTTTCTTTTTTTTTGGTTGATTTTTTCCCTCTCTTTTTTATTTTTTAGTTTACATCATTCATTTCCACAAGATTTTGAGTTACAAATTTTCTCCCCATTTTTCCCCTACCCACCACTCCAAAACAACGATCCAACTGAATATCCACTCCCCCAATCTGCTCTCTCCCATATCTGCCCCCATCCCCCTCCGACTTTCCAGTAGGGCACGATGGATCTCTATGCCCCAGTGCCTGTATATCTTATTTCCCAGTTACATGTAAAATAATAATAATAATAATAATAATAATAATAATAATAATAATAATAATAAATATATGCATTTGATTTTAAAACTTTGAAATCCAGATTCTTTCCCTTCCCTCTCATCACCCACCCTTACTGGGAAGATAAGCAACTCAATATAGGTTATACATGTGTAGCTATGCAAAACATTTCCGTAGTGGATATATTGTGAAAAGCTGACTATATTTCCCTCCATCCTATCCCAGCCCCCACTTGATCTATTCTCTACTTTGATCCTGTCACTTTTCAAAAGTGGGTGCTTCCAACTTCCCTCCCCCCCCAGCCTGCCCTCTCTTCGATCATCCCCCCTAATCCCCTTCCCCCCTACTCTCCTGTAGGATGAGATACCCTATTTAGTGTATATGTCATTCCCTCCCTAAGAAAAACTCAATGAGAATAAGGATGACTCATTCCTCTTTGCCTTTCTGTTCTTCCCCTCCATTGTAACAGTTTTCCCTTGCCTCTTCTATATTAGATAATTTACCCCACTCTATCTCTCCCCATCTCCTCTCATTATGTTCCTCTCTCACCTCTTAGTTTCACCTTTTAAGTATCATCCCTTCCTATTCAATTGGTCCTGTGCCCTCTGTCTATGTATACCTGTACACATATATGCACACACTCACATATGTATTCATATGCCCATATACCCTCCTATATGGACATATATGTATATATATGTATACATATAATATATGTATATATATACACTTTTCTATTCCCTTCAACTATTTTCATACTGAGAAAAGTTTCATCAGTTACAATTATTATTTTTCCATGTAGTAATATAAATAGTTCAACTTTGATAAGTTCCTTATGATTTCTTTTCCCTGTTTACCTTTTCATGCTTCTCTTGCTTCTTGTATCTGAATGTCAAATTTTCTATTCAACTCTGGTTTTTTCATCAAGAATACTTGAAAGTCCTTTATTCCACTGAATGACCATATTTTCCCCTGAAATATGATACTCAGTTTTTCTGGGTAGGTGATTCTTGGTTTTAATCCCAGCTCCTTTGACCTTTGGAATATCATATTCCAAGCCCTTCGATCCCTCAGTGTAGAAGCTGCCAGATCCTGTGTTATCCTGATTGTGTTTCTACCATATTCAACTTGTTTCTTCCTGAATGCTTGTAATATTTTCTCCTTGATCTGGGAACTCCAGAACCTGGCTATAATATTCCTAGGAGTTTTCTTTTGGGGATCTTTTTGAGGGGGTGATCGGTAGACTATTTCAACCTCTATTTTGCCCTTTGGTTCGAAAATGTCAGGGCAATTTTCCTTGAGAATTTCTTGAAGGATGATTTCTAGGTTTTTTTTATCATGGCTTTCAGGTAGTCCAATAATTTTTAAATTATTTCTCCTGGATCTATTTTCTAGGTCAATGATTTTTCCAATGAGATATTTCACATTGCCTTCTATTCTTTCATTTGTTTGGATCTGTTTAATAGTATTTTAATTTCTCATAAAGTCACTAGCTTCCATTTGCTCCAATCTAATTCTGAAACAATGATTCTCCTCAGTGAGCTTTTGAGATTCTTTTTCCATCTGGCAAATTCGGCTTTTTAAGGCATTCTACTCCTCATTGGCTTTTTGAGCCTCTTTTGCCATTTGAGTTAGTCTATTTTTAAGGTGTTATTTTCTTCAGTCAGGTTGTTGACTCTCATTTCATAATTTTCTTGCATCATTCTCATTTCTCTTCCTAATTTTTCCTCCCCTTCTCTTATTTGGTTATCAAAATCCTTCTTAAACTCCTCTGTGGCCTGTAAACAGGTCATATTTTTCTTCGAAGCTTTTGATGCAGGAGTACTGACTTCATTGTCTCCCTCCTGTTCCATGCTTTGATCCTTTCTGTCCCCAAAATAGGAGTCTTATGTCAGATTGCTCTGCTTGCTTTGCTTGTTCATGTTGCCACTCAATTACTTGACTTTTGAGCTTTTTGCCACATTAGAACTCTGCTACCAGAGAGGGGAGCTTTGTCTCAAATTGCTGGGTTTTTTGCAGCTTCCAGAGCTCTTAGTTGGGTACCCTCTCTGAAGCCTCCACACGCTCTGGCAAACTGGTCACGAATCCCAGGACCTCCACCCTAGACAGAGATCCAGATCCAAGCAGGTTAAAGCAAGAGTGATTTCCCCTCAGACTGGTTGCTTGGTCCCCCTACAATCTGCAAGCTAGGAGCTCTGAAGCAGCTATGTGGTGGTGCCTCAGCTGCTTTTCCCTCCAGGGGGCAAAAGGCCAGACTGCACTCCTGAACTCCCAGTTCACAAAGTCCTTACTGCACTGACCTCTCACTTTGTCTTTAACATCTATGGGTTGATAATTCTGGAAACTGCCACACCTGCTGGTGATCTGAAGTCCCTCCATCTGGTGGCTGGTTGTGGCCACCCTGAGGCTAAAACCTCCAGCTCACACAGGGCTGAGATCCGCTCCCAGAGCACTGCATTGGCCCCTTCCTGCTGGCCTGACAGACTGTCTTCAGTGGGAGGTTAGCTTCTCTGTGTCATTTTATGGGTTCTGTAGCTCCAAAGTTTGTTTAGAGTCATTTTTTACATGAATTGGAGGAGAAGGAAGTGGGAGCCCTGTGGAACTCCTGTTTCGGCTCTGCCACCTTGACTCCACCCCCTATTTGTTAATTATTGATGCCTTGAACCCTGAAGAGATGAAATGAAGACCTAAGACATTTCTTAGGTGATTACAGTGGGACTAGGGGAAGAAATGAAGAAATAAAGTATCAAGAAAAGTACTGGGTGGTGGAAGACAGTCTGCAGGCTCTGGGGCAGGTAGGTTGCCAAGGTGGATACAACTCTGGGTCTGAAGTCGGGAAGACCTTAGATCAAATGTGGCCTAGCTATGTGACCCCAGGCAAGTCACTTTATCTTTGCCTCAGTTTCCTTATCTGTAAAATGGTACCTGCCTCATAGGATTGTTATCAAATGATATGATAATGGTAAAGTACTTAGCATAGTTCCTAGAATATAGTAATTGCTATGTAACCATTAGCTATTATTACTATTGTTATAGGGAGGACAAGACTAATGTGTTATAACTTTAAAAAAAGAAGGTGATCTTAGAATGTATTAATCAAAGTATGGTATTTAGATCAAGGGAATCCCACAGGATTCTGAACTGGGTCAAACCACATCTAGAGTATTGTTTTCCATTCTTGGCATCACAGTTTAAAATGAATATTGACACTCGTGATACCATGTTCCAAGTAACTAATAGAGAAAAACAGATTAAACACTTAACTCAGGTTCTATCTCACACTGCGGTATTTGTCAAGGGTGACAAAAAATAGGTCAAAAGTCAGTGTTTCAGCAAATATTAGATGTACTGTTGGTAGCATCGTGAGTGATTCTTCTGTTGTGGATGAAACAGCATCATTGATTTGGAGGCTATGAAACTTAACCCCCTCGTTTGACAAATGAGCAAACTGAGACTTAACCAGAGACACACAGTAACTAAGTATCTCAGTTAGGGTGTGTACCCTTACTTATCAATTTGGAAGTAGGTAAGAAAAGTTAGGTGACACGGTGGATAGAATGCTTGGCCTGGAGTCTGGAAGACCTGAGTTAAAATCTGGCTTCAGACACTTACTACCTAAGCAAATCACTTAACTCAGTTTACCTCAATTTCCTCATCTGTAAAATGAAATAGGGAAGGAAATGACAAGCTAATTCAGTATCTCTGCCAAGAAAACCCCAAATGGGGTCATAAAGAGTCAGATACAACAAGAAAAAAGGATAGTAAACCATCTATATTCCTTTATCCAGTGGTCCCAATACTAGTTAAATACCCCATGAAAGGCAAAGACAGAAAAACCCTCCAGTATATCTTTGGTTGGTTGGTTAGTTGTCCTTCGTTCTTGAAGAGGACCAAAATGACACCACTATGTCAGGGCCAAGGTACAGTGTGTCTGAGTGGCTGGTCAGACTAATACAAACTTGGAAATTTCTGCCATAGGTAGGGTCACATAAACAGTCCACGTGAACATTTGGAGTGGAGATGTCTCCTCTAAATCTGAGCATCTCAAAGAATGGGGAAAAAAGCGGTGGGTATGAATTGCCTGGAGAATGTTTGTAAAAACGATGGCATATAAATGTGATGGAAAATTGCTGCATTATAAGAAATTAGATATTTTCATGTGAACTCTTTCCTAACCATGAATCCTTTATCCTGTACTTGTGTAATTGATTTAATTTAACCCAGGTGTAAGACTTTACATTTATCCCCATTAAATTTAATGACCTTGGATCTGGTCCATTGTTCCCTTTTGTTGAGATCTTTTTGCATCCTCTTACTGTCATGGACTTGTTACATCTCTCTCTCTCTCTGCTATCTGGTAAGCATGTCATTTGTGCCTTTAGCCAAGACACTGACAAAACTGTTGAACAGTGTAGGACCAAGGACTGCTACCCAGCACATTCTGCTAGAGGCTGTTTTTCACATTGGCATTAGTACATTCATCACTGTTCTGTTTGGTCATTCAAGTTATTCTGAATCTACCTAACCCAGCCAGCATAGGCCTATGATGATGAGAATTGAACTGTCATATGGGGAAACAGTTGAAGAAATCAACAAGCATTAGCTTTAAGAATAGAAAACTTCGTGGTCATGATTATTTCTCCCACTGTCTGAAGGGCTACCATGTCAAAGGAAAGTAGACAAATTTTTCTAGCTTTATAGGGCAGAATTAGGATAAATGGGTAGAAGTTACAGGAAAGCAGATTTTTGCCCAATAAAAGGAAGAATCAAAAAAATTATATTGATATATCTACTTTTAATGTTGCCTTCTTTTCAGAATATAACCTCCTTCTCCCCTTTGTGAGATATCCTTTGTAATGAGTAAAAAAATGTTACAGAGGAAAAAGCAATTCAACACATCAACCGAGTCTGACAGTTTATGCTGTATTCTATACCCACAGTCCCCCATCTCTGCAAAGAAAGGTAGAGAGATATATTTTCTCAACTCTTCTCTGAGGTCAATTATAATATTCATTAAAATTATACTGAATTCTATTTATATTTTCCCTTTCCTTTTTCCCTGTTATTCCCTCTCTTCTTCTTTCCTCTCTATCATCCTCTCTTCTCCTCCCTTTCCCCCTACCTCTACCTCCTTTTTTGTTCTAGGAAGAACTTTCCAGTGATTAGAGTTAACAATGGAAGGAAGTTGCTTTTTGAAACAATGAGATTACTATATGTTAAGGATGGTGTAGAGGGGATTCCAGAACTGAGTGGACTCTTAAGTCTTTTGCATTTCTTAGGATCTATAATTCTGTGATTCTGGGTCACGAGGAAACTTGACTAAGTATCGGGCTGCAAAAACAAAGAAACAAAGACCAGCCTCTCGAAATAACCCCAAACCCAGATTTGTGCAGGCTGTGTTATGAGTAGTACAGTTGGTTAGTTCTGGTCTTTGTACCTTTTGCAAAATCATGAAAAATGGTCATCATGAATAAAAACTAACTGCACTTTCTATTAGCATGCATTGCCATTGCAATTGTACAGACCCAGTCTGGGCCACAATGGGGGGACCTGAGTATGTGCATATGATGCAGAACAGACGTCACTGCTCTAATTAACTCATGCTCAATTTCTGTTACTTGATAGGGCACAGAGTACAGGAAATAATGATCTCAGAAATATTATCTTCACATATAAAAGCTGATGGTTGTAAGCAAGGAAGAAAATAGCCCCGGGCTGACACACTGAAATGTCAAGGTAGATTCAAATTGTTAACCTTTTTGCTTCTGAAGTTTAAATAAAATGCTGTTGTCAAACCATTTTAATTCATTCTTGCTGCCTTCTTGACAGTAAACTCTGCACACTAATTGTATGTCTGTGTGGAAAAAAGAAAGTATCTTCTCTGATCAGCTCAAATTTTTAGGTTCTTTTTTTCTCAGAGTGGTTCCAGTCCTAATCTTTTAGTAGAGAGAAAGAAGGAAGACTCATTGGATTTTTGGTGGCTGTTTTTGTCATTTTATTCATTCATTCATTCCCTGAACAGCTACTGCATGGGGTGGGGGTGGGGAGTGGAGGAGAATATATTTCAGGCAAAGGAACATTATGAACAAAGATACAGAAATGGGAATGAGTAATCAAGGGATGACACAAAAACTGGTCTTTTTGAAGATGAGAGGAACAATGGGGAGTAATGGGAGAAGAGATATGGAAGACCTCACCTATGATAATGGTTGTACATTTAGACCTGCAAAGGAATCTTTGAATTCACCTGGTCAGGTCCCTCAGTCCAAATTCTGGCTCAGAGAAATGAATTGGTTTGCCCAAGGTCACCTAGGTATAAAATAGCAGTCAGGATTGTAACCTAGACTCTCTTACTACAAATCCAGTGCTTTAGATGTGAACTGCTAAATAATAGGACTAATATAAGATATATATATATATATATATATATATAATAGGACATAATATAATAATATTATTCCCTCTAGGAATAATTAGGAATTAGGAATAGAATCTAGGAATAGATCCTTGAACATCTTATGATACTGTTTCAATAGTCTAAATATGAAATCATAAGGTCTTAGATTTAGGGTGATGACCAGTGACAAATCAGTACTATGTCAGAAGATTACCCCAAGGAACTCTGGGTTTGAGGGTCCCCAAAATACTTCCCTTTGTAGGCTATTCTTCATTTCCCCCTCTCTTTACTCCCCAAGTTCCGGTTCAGTGGGTGATTAGTTTTATTTGCTTGGGAATGGGAAACTTCTTCCTCTGTTGGTGTAGACTGGTCATCAAATAAAGGATTATCATTTTAAAAAATTATTTTTAACATTAAAATATTTATTTATTTAAGGATTATTATTGTTGAACCTGCTTGTTGTCTCGGGTGAAGCAACACTTCCTCCACACCAGGGATTTGAATAGTGTGTATACTGAATCGTGTGCCCTTTCCTCCCTGACCCCTGCCAAAACACCAGCTCAGGTGGTTAGACTGATTAGTCTTGTTGCCATGGAGATGCCACTTAGCCCCCAGCCTGGTGTTTGGGCTAGGGGCTGAATTACTGGAAAATTGGGGCACTTCCTCCTAGAGGAGATGATGGCAGGCTGACTCAGCTCCCTCCCTCTGCACTGGGCTCACATTGCCCTATTTCCTCTATTAGAGAGACTCTGGATTATGTTGCTTTAGAGCGGTATCTATTCTTAATCCAGCCTGTGAAAATGGAAAGGAAAGGACAAATCCAAGAATTTATATAGGAAAGGAGGCTTAGAGAGGAAGAGGGGACATTTTTAGGCTTAACTTATTTTTTAAGTTCCAGTATTTTGCAATAATTATCATTTTTTGCAAAGCTTTTTATTGCTTTTACCAATAACATTGCCAAAGAAGTATGGAACACCAGAGTGCTATAGAGAGACTTCGTGCTTCTAAAATAATTGATTCCCTCCATGTAGCCTGGTAAATTCATGATTCATTTTGAAGACCCTTTAGAACTCATATGGTGCTTTATTTTGTACCCTCTAACACACCAATAATTACCCCCATGCTAGCGTCTTTCTTCCGAGATTATCTATAATTTAGCATACTAGAAATATATGTGTGTATATGCATATATATGCACACATATCTAGTTGTTTGAAGAGCTCAGTGACTGTTTTTGCCTTTCTTTGTGTCTTCAGCACTTAGCACTGTGTCCAGCATATAATAAGCACTTAACAAATGCTTATTGATCTGTGAATAAGAGTTATCTATGTTTTTTTTTAATTTCCATTATTATAATAATATAATGATAATAGCTAGCATTTCTATTGTGCCTACTATGTTCCTGGCACTGTGCTAAGGACTTTACAAATATTTTATCTTTGCAACTATGGGAGGTAGGTGTTGTTATTATTCCCATTTTATGGATGAGGAAACTGAGGCAGACAGATGTTCAATGACTTGCCCAGGTTCATACAGTTGGTGTCTGAGGTCAAATTTGAACTCAGGTCTTCTGACTCCAGGACCAGCTGCCCCGCTTTAGACTGTACACTCTATGAAGGTTAGGAATAGGGATTGAGATAAGGATGGACCTGTGCTTTCGTTGGTATAGGGAACTCCTAGGTGAGTAATCTCTCTCTACCAATATGTTAGTACCTTCTCTGTAACTTATAATATTAGAGAGAGGCCTATAACACTGAGAGATTAAATCACTGTGACCAGTCACAGAGCCAGAGATAGGTCTTGAAACCAGACCTTCCAGGCTTTGAGTCAAATTTTGTGACTTTGCTAGTGTTTGTTACACTTTTCTGCAAGCTTCATAAATATTTTCTGAATGAATGAACTGATAAAGTTGTGTTGCTGTTATTTTTATGTAATCATAGTTGTTTATATTCTAATTCTGCTTTTTAAATCTGTGTCCATCTACATCTTCCTTCATTTCTTCATATTCTTCATATTTGTCAGTTTTTAGTGCTAAAATATATTAGTATGCCATGTTTTTGAGCAACTCCTTGTTTTATGTATATATATATATATACACACACACATATACATATATGTATATATTCAGGTTGTTTCACACTTTTTTGCTATTACAAATACAACAGCTATGAATATTGTTATTCACATTAAAAACGTAAGACATTCATCCTTGTTTGTTCACCCATCCTTGGTTTCCTTCTAGGATAATTTGGTTCTGGCAATAATAGGGCCCACCTATCATCAACATGAATTACTGAGACAGACAAGAGATAATTTTATCGCTGCTCCTTTTTCTTTCCCCAAAGTGAAACAGGCTTAGTCATTTTAATCTCCTGTTGTATGAAATTTCTCTTTATCCCTGCTGTACACACAGAGACTCAAATTATCTTGTTGACCTTCGTTAGACCTTTATATTCCTGCTATCTCTCTTTTGAGCTAAGGTGACTTAAACTGAATGCATAATACATAAAAGGTGAGGATGCCCCATTGACTTGTGCCATAGCCTTATAACACTTCTTGTATTATCCATTCAGTTCTTAATATAGTCTAATTTATTCACTTTTTTGACCGCTGCCATGCATTGAGCAGATGTCTTTATTGAGCTGTCCATAATGATGCCTAGATCTGTATCCTGAGAGATTGCAATTAATTTAGATTCATCAGCAAGTGAGAGTATTATAAATTGCCCTTTTCAGAGTTCATATATCTAAGTTTCCCAATTTTCTATAATTAGTTTGATGTATTTTGTGTTAACTAAAATTGGAATGCATAAGATTTACAATGAATTCATATATAGGATGCTCATTTGTGCATAGATCTGCTATGCTAAAAATGGGCAATATTTTATTTTGAATAACTCTACTTGTTTTTACATTACATTTTCTCACTGTAATGCCTATATAGTCTTTGTTATGGTGACCCCACTCTTCAAGTACAGTCATGGGCTTCAGATAAATGGGTTCTGCAATAGATTGTCCACTGAGTTGTGTGGTCATGGGTCTGAGTTATAATGTGGTGGTAGTTCCTGCACAAGTCGGGACCATCATTGTTGCAAACAGAACTGAGATAAGTTATGGGCAGAAGATTTTTGGAACTGAAGTGTCAGGGACCATATGATGTGTCTGAAGAAGTGGAAGCAGGATCAAAACAAGGATGATGGCAAAATCTGAGGGATGTGGCAGGAGGAGAACTCTGGCAACAGAGTTTGCTTCATTTAGTTCTTTTGCAGACTTGTTGGGGTTTTATGTCTAGCTACATATGACTAAAGATGGTGGACACCAGGCAATTTTAGATCATATCATTCCATTTGTCAATGTGGAGTACATTATGGAGTATCTACACATCTATTCCAAGTCCTTCATTATGTAGATATAACAATTGGTGGCCATAGAGGTTAAATGACTTCTTCAAGTTCTCATAGGTAGTAAGTAGCAGGGATGGGTCAGTTTGTGTCAGAAGCCAGATCTTCCTGACCTTTAGACTAGCCTTTTCTCCACTATGACAGGCTACCCTACTAAATTTCAGTGTCTTGGGAAAAATAGTGGAGACTTTATGGGCACACATGGTATTTTCATTATTGCTGTCCATTGAAGGCAGGAGATGTAGAGGAGAAAACAGATTTGTAAAGTGAATAGTTGCTTGAGAAGATGATGCCAGAGAATGCAATTTGGATTTTTGTTTAAAATACAGGAATATCCTGGCAGGGATATAGTACTGGAAACTGGGCTTGGTAAGAATGTATTTACCTAAAGTCTTGTGGTCAGTCAGTCAGCTAGCGTTTATTAAAATGCTAGAAGGATCATAATCTCAGTCAGATGTCTAGATGTAAATTATCAAGCATATGTAATAAGCAAGATAGGTTAGAGATTCTACGGTATGGAAGCAGATTTGATCCTATGGGTCTCACTTATGTGACATGTCATAACTAGAATATGTTCTGGAATGGTATAGCTTATTTAAAAAAACAAACAGCATAGGCAAAAGGAATAGTAGGTTAGAGTTGCAATGTATAACATATAGATATAATTGGGTGAGAAAATTCATGAAGAGGAACAATGTGGAGAGCTCTTGGGTGAAGATCATCAAGGGTAGAGCAGAAGTGACATCATCTTTGGATTATACTTTAGACAATATGGAAAGCAAGAGGAAATAGATTAGGAATTTAGGAAGATCACAAGCCTGGCACAGGATCTGAGAGTGGTAATTAGGGAATTTAAGAATCAAGTTTCAATTATCCAGGCATCTGCTGGTGCTCTTGGACAAAAGCAAGGCAGCAAATCATTTCTTGATTTGCCTTAATGATAATTCCAGCCTTCAAAAGATGGAGAAAATAACTAGAGAAAATGGTATTTTGGATATAATTCATACCAAGTAGATATACTGATGGGGGAAGATTCAGGAACCAGACATGGAAACGTGGTGAAGAGTATATGAGTTAAGATCCACTAGTTCCTTTCCTGGGGTTCTGTGACCAGTGAATTTCCAAGTATTTCTATTGCTGTCACTCATATGTTGTAGCTACTCTCTACGGTATTAAGGTTAAAGTATATTCCTAGATGATTTTTTGGTTCTTTGGGTGGAAATAATGGGAAATTTTGGAGGAAATAATTCTATTTATTTTATTTATTCATTTTTCCATTTATTAATTTTTCTTGCTAGGGAAGAAAAATGGAAGGGAGGTCAGATAATGTGAAATGAATGTAAAATGCACAATCCTATAAAAATGATATGAGGAGTTCTAATGCTGACTGAGAGTGACCTGAGGCTGATGAAGAAAGCTAAGTATAACAAATTTTTTTAAAAAGCCATATCAAGGAAAGAAGAGGATCAAAGGAAGAATAGGAATGTTGCTTGAATTTATAAGAGAATGGTACATGAAGGAGAGAAGGTAGAACCATTCAACTTTTATTTTCTTTCTGTTTTCTCTGGCAAAGAAAATAAGCAAAGAGTTAGTAAGTGTGTTCCTAGCTCCCATTGATGATCTCAAGGCACCAGGCTGAGATGGACTACTTCTGAAGATATAGGAAGAGTTGACAGGTGTGGTTGCTATGTCATTACTAGTGTCCTTGAAGAAATAATTGAAAGCAGTTGAGACCTTGTAGGGCTAGATAGTGGCAAATATTCTGATTTTTAAAAAAGGAAAGAGAAGGGACTACAGGTCAGTGAGCTTGACTTTGACTCCTGAAAAAAAAATTCTAGAAAGTGTTAAGAGATTATTAGTGGAAAACTAGAAAAGGTAGCTGTGCTTACAAAAAGCCACCATCTTCATCAGGAAGAACTCATGACATTGCCTATTTTGAGTGGGATTACTAAACAGGATGATCAGGAGAATAATGTAGCTATAACTTACATAGTTTTATATTTTTATCAACAATTTAGATAAAGGCATAGATGGCATGTTTGTCAAATTTGCTGATGATACACATGAATCATGTGCCAGGATTCAAAATTATCTTGATGGGCAAGATTATTGAGCCAAATGTAATGTGAGGAAATTTAGTATGGATGATTATCAAACTTCACACAGGTTTAAAAAATCATTTTCAAAATTGGAACACTAATGCATTGTTCGTGGAATTGTGAACTGATCCAGCCATTCTGGAGAGTAATTTGGAACTATGCCCAAAAGGCAACCAAATGGTGTATACTCTTTGATCAAGTCATACCACTGCCAGGTCTGTAGCCCAAAGAGGTAATAAAAAAAGGAAAAGGACCAATATGTACAAAAATGTTTATAGCAGCTCTTTTTGTGGTAGCCATGAATTGGAAATTGAGGGGATGCCAATCAATTGGGGAATGGCTGAGCAAGTTGTGGTATATGAATATAATGGAATAATATTGTGCTATAAGAAATGATGAGCTGGTGGACTTCAGAAAGACCTGGAAAGACTTATCTGAACTGATGCTGAGTGAAGTGACCAGAACCAGGAGAACATTTTACACAGTAAGAGCCACATTGTGTGGTGATTAACTTTGGTAGACTTATCTTTTCTCAACGGTGCAAGGTTCTAAGACAACTCTAAAAGACTCATGATGGAAAATGCTGTCCACATACAGAAAAAAAAAACAAACCCTTGGAGTATGAATGAAGATTGAAGCATATTATTTGCTCTCTCTCTTGTTTCTTCTTTCTCGTGATTTCTCCCATTGGTCTAATTCTTCTTTACATATTACATGTTGTCTTGGGGTGGGGGAAGGGGAGAGATGGAGAAAAAATTTGTAACTCATAATCTTATGGAAGTGAATGTTGAAAAGTAAAAATAAAAAAAGAAACAAGTAGGCCTATTTAATAAAAACTTGGAAAGACATGAACTGATACTGAGTGAAGTGAGCAGAACTAGAACATTGTACACAGTAACAACAACATTGTGCAATGACCAACTCTGATAGACTTAGCTCTTTTCTGCAATACAATGATCCAAGACAATTCCAAAAGACTCATGATGTAAAATGCTAATTACATCCAGAGAAAGAACTATGGAGTTTGATTGCACATTGAAACATGCTATTTTCACTTTGTTTTTTCTTTCTTGTGGTTTTTCGCTTTCGTTCTGATTCTCCTTTCACAACATAACTAATGTGGGAATATGTTTAACCTGATTGTACATGAATAACCTTTATGTTAGATTACTTGCTGTCTTGGGGAGGGGAGAGGAAAGGGAAGGAGGGAGAAAATCTTGGGACTCAAAATTTTACAAAAATGGATGTTGAAAACTGTCTTTACATGTAATGGAAAAAAAATAAAATACTATTAAGGGGAAAATAAATTTCATAAGTACAAGATGTATGAAGCATGGACAGATGCATTTTAAAAAGATCTGGAACTTCTAATGAAGTTTAAGCTCAATATGAATTAACAGTGTGATATGGCAGGCACCACTTTAGAGCCTAAACTCACTTGTAATTTACAAGGTGGAGAATTAGGAACACTATTGCTTCATGTAATTGCAAGACGCAGTAGGGGGAAATAAGTATGTAAAAAACTCAATGAGAGACCCAGCTAAGCAAAACCTGCCTGAAGATATTTAAGGATGAAACTAGGAGGACAATGAGCAGATGAAAAATGGGGAAAGATTTATTGTTAATTATTATTTCTATAATAAGCTTCATTGATGCCAATGAGACTTTTCATTTGGATTCTAACATCATAATCTGAGATGTGCTATCACAGGAGGTAGAGATAGCATGAAAGAAAACAAAAATGGAAAGCGCAGCTGAAGCAAAGTATATATCGAGTAGGTCTAAGCTGAAACTGCAAAAATAGGGTATTAAGGAATCAAATATCAAATTTATGGTGAGATAGGAAACCAAAGTTTTGAACCAGATATTGGACCCTATTATTACAAAAATAGTGAGCATGGCATTACCTATAACTGCCAACTTGTCTGTCTACTTTCCTATCTCTGCAAATTTTTTTTATGAGAACAATCTATACAAAGAATGAAGACATCCTTGATAAAGGCATTTTGACTCAATAAAGCAAAACACTTCATTGAAAGATCTTTTCCAATGATGTGCTTCTTATGATTATCAAACAATCATATGAAATATAAAAAGAGATCACTTGATTCCCCTCTAATTATTAATATCAAATGAAGCATAATGCAAGGATTTGGATTCTCAACAAAGATGTTTGCTATTGTCATGGAGGATGCCCAATGCAGTGTTTAATAGAAGAGGATCCAGACATTCCTTTTTGAAGATGACACTTGGACTGAGTGTGTTAAACTTTGAATCATTACACTAACTCCTAAATGAGATTCATAATTACTCAAAAAGAGCTTGTCTTAACTATCCATACAGGGAAAACTAAGTGGATGAAGAATACCTGTTGTCCAGATTATGATATGCAGTTGGATGAACAACCCACAGAACTAGTCTATTACTATATTTGTCTTAGATACTATGGATGGACAATGAATTGGGCCCACAATTAAACGAGAACAAGAGAAGAATAAGTTAGTTTATTTTGGGAAGTTGTACAGTACTTTTTCAAAAATAATTTTTATTTGTATCTTTTTATTTTTCAAAGGTTTTCCCATATATCCCATGCCTTTTCCCCTCCTAAACAGTCTTCCTTTATAATAAAGAGTTTTTTTTTAAAAAGAAGAGGAAAAAATTAGCAAAACAAATCAATATATTGAGAAAAAATTGATATATTACATGCTTTTGGATCCCCAATCTTTATAAAGGATTGAGAGGTGAGGTGCCTTTCTCATATCTCTTTTTCAAATGCTGTTTGTTTTTTTGTAATTTTGCAAAATTAATTTTTTGTTTGTCTTGTGATGTTTGCTCTTCCATTTACATTGCTGTAGCCATTATGTGTATTATTTTCCTGGCTCTGCTTACATCCCATTGCATGCAAGTTTTTCCATGCTTTTCACACAGTGCTTTTATTGATCCCAGGCTTATTCATGAAACAAAAGCCCATTTTAAAAACATCAATGTTCTTCCATCCATGCTTTATGACTGTGAATCTTTGAATATATCAGTCTCTCAATAAGTCACCCAAAGAGCCATGGAAAGGTCCATGGGGAATATGATTAAATTGCACACTACCAATATAAAATTGTTCAGGAGAAGTGGCACGAAAGATATCATTAAGGAGATGATAGCCCCCCTAAAAAGTTGGCCTGGTTATTTGCTAAGAGTAATCTTAAGAGACTTAAAGGAAAGTGCCAAGCACATGGTTGGACCCCCTATGGAAGATTAATGGAAAGATATGGACAAGAGTTGTACATGGAACAAAAGTATGGCGGGGGAGAGTTAACTCTACCAATGGATAAGGGACTTGAGTTTATACTATGTTAAGATTGGATGAAAAAACTAGACTGCTTATCTTGGAGAAGAGAAGACTTAGGAGGACAAGAGAAATTGATGTTTCTAATTATTTGAAGGACTGTTATGTGGAAGTGGGTTTAAATTTGTCCTCTTGGCCCCATGTTGAAGAACTGGGAATAATAAAGAGAAGTGGCAAAGAGGAAAATTTAGGCTTGATGTAAAGCATTTAGCATTTAAACTATCTAAAAGTAGAATGGGCTCCCTTTGCAGGCAGTGGTTCCTCTTTACTTCATGTTTTCAAGTAAAGGTTAGCTGACCATCTGTAAATGATATTGTAGAGGGGAGAGAATTCTTCTTCAGGTGCATTTTGGACTAGACCTCCAACATCCCTTCCAATTCTGAAACTCTATGGTTCTGTGACTAGAGAAGGCTAAACATGGTCCCACTTATTTAAAAAGAGGGTATGGAGAATGGAATCAACAAACCATAGGCCAATAAGTATGGTTTTGATTCCTGGCAAAATTGTATAATATATTATGGAAAGGACTTTTGGCATGAAGGAATGAGCCCCTTGGGATTAGGAAGTGTTAGGGGAAGGATGGTGAAATGTACAGAAAGGAAAGGGAAGGGCTTTATCAAAGGCATATATTATCTACTTCACAGTTTGCTTGGAATTGGTGTTTATCCTTTTGGTTTGTAGGCCTTTTTGGAAGGTAGCAGTCTTCCCCATCTGCTCCCATTTGCTATTATGACCCAACATGACTGGTATAAACCCCAAACACCTTGTGTAGTTTTTCCCTGGGCAAATAGCCATCATTGTGGTTACATATTTAAAATGTTTATATTGGTGCTTTTAAAATTAAATTTAAGCACAGAGCAGAAAATACTCTTTAATCCCTTTTAAAGGGGTCATTTTGGGGGGTCATTTTTTGAGACCTTTGTTGTACAACATACAGAAGTCCCTTATGGATTATTAATGGTTTGTGACCTATTCTTTGGGAACCACTGATGTCAACAACTTAGTCATAGCAGACAATGTTTCCAGTGGGATTTGGAGAATACATAATGCATAATCCATGATCATCTTGGAAAAAACAGATGGTTCACTTCCATTATGGTTGGCATCCTAGAGCCACCCTATAGACCATGATGGTTGCCAGATAGTTTGCTTTCATATTTTTCACTGATAGCTAAATATTAATTAGACCAAAATGTATAATGGGAAGATCTTGTCACTTTTTGAGTGGATGTACTCTTTTTTTTAGGTTATATAATTTACCACTTGGCAAGATAAAAAGCCAAAGATGTAGGGGGAAACTTGTAACAGGTGTATTGTATGTTCTTGATTTTTCTAGTAACAGATGGTGCTGAAAGAAGATCATCTCAACGGGGTCATTATGGGATAAGGCATAAGAATAAATAAACAAAATTATATGTTTCAGATAAGACCACAGGGCTTGGTCATCAGCCTCATCATTTGGAAAATAACACATGCCCTGATCAGGTTTACCTTTTATCTGAGAATAATTATTTAAAAACTTCAGCATTTTACCTTACCTTGTTTTTTTCTCTTCCTTTTTTCCTATAAATCACTACCCCACCCTCAACCCCCCACTTCAATCAACCATCTTGCCACTCATTTGAATTATTGGTAGTGTATTAAAAGGACTGAAAGTGACATTATTAGCAATAGTGCTTTGTGCTAAAAGGAAGAAGGTAATTTTCCTAAGAGTTCCTTTCCAGACTTCTCCACGACACCCTCCTCCATCCCCCAGCTTTTACATTTTAATAAATCTGATAGAGACCCGGTCTTTGATCTTGTTCTCTTATAAACAGGAGACAGAAAGGCAGGTTAATGCTGGCAATTCTACACCAAAACATCTCAGATATTTTGCCTGAAGAACACTACATGAATATCACTTTTATTATGCTGAGGAGATTATTATTTTTTATGCAAAACTAATTATCATCTTTGTTGGAATATTTGATTGAAACTCTCTAATGTGTATAAATGCATTTGTATATTTGTTTCTACTTCAAGTGTATCTATACATACATAGATACAAATATATGCACATATGTACATATACATGTATATTTAAAACACAAAACCACTAAAGCTGTAGGTCATTAGGATATAAGCTTATCTGCTTTCCCTCACTTGTTTAAATTTTATTTGCTAATATTACAACCTCAGCAGTATTTGAAGAATATTGTTTCCTTGGCCTAATGCAATTTTTTCCACATGATGTGCTGTTAATCTGGTCCTTATCTCCACTTCACTTGCTGACACCGCTGTTTAGTTGGTTTGGTGCTAAAATGCACGGAAAGCAAATACATATCATCTTAATGTTCTGCCTGATTCTTTAGCATGGTTTATATTCATTAACAGAAATTTCTGCTGTCAGGTTGGTAAATGTCCTTCACCCCCTTTGGAAAGGAGAGAAAATGCTTCTGTGATGACTCAGATAAGAAGGTTGCTGAATGATAGGAGCTTTTCAGAAATAACATTTGTCTCTAAACCTTTGAATGTATATGCATATGGGTTTATGAGTATGTGTATATGCCTGCCTAATGACATTTATCTATCATGTTTCTCACCATTATAATTACTCAAGATTTTAAAAACACTGGTTTCATATTTGGGCACAAGATTTATTGTATTGCTTCCTTAACTTTTTTCCCCATTTATTTGAGTGGGGTCATTTGTAATGTGCCTGAATGATGCTGTTGAAGCAGTGATGTAGTCCTTTTCAGTGGGAATATTTGTGGACATGTTTGAGTTAATATTTGATTGCTGATTGGACCCAGGTCTCCAGGGGCTAAGGGAAATGTGCCTAAGAATGAAAGAAAAACAGACTATTTGCAAAATCAAATGTGGATGCTTCTCCATTTCAGTTTGGAGCCCGAGTGGCAACAAGGCTTGGGAGAAAAAAAACAGTCTAACCTCAAGATAAATATCTCCCTTCCGAGATTCCCTGTTTACAAGATTTAAGTTAATCCCCTGTCCGGTTTCTATCCGCTCTTTAAAAACATAGAGGTCATTAGAGAAATGCAAATAGATCGGGCAGAAGAAAAGCCAGCTCAACGTCCTATCTGACTGAATAGTCAAACAAAATCAGGAAAGCACTGGAGTATAAATGAAGAAATGATCCATTAGCATCAGTAGCCAGAAAAGCTTTGTGGTGTCCCTCTTGTGCAGAAGGGAGATCAGAGAAAGCAGAATTGTCACAATGCTGATCTTACAAAATAAATGTTTTAAAAATTATAATTCCATATGGCTAATTTGACCAAAGAGAATCTCAACTATATGGTTAGACAATTTAATACGTATATTCTTCTTAGGAATCTGTTCTGCCTAGCCTGGCTAATGATTCAAACCTGCATCTTATTTATTTTTTTAATTATGAATTTTTATTGGTGCCTTTGGTTTTTGACACCACAGTCATCTCCTAATATGTCTGCTATGCCTAACTGAACGCTTCTTTGTTACAAAGGAAAACAGTTAAACAAAACCAGCTGACAATACAACTGACTGCATCACAAAACATTAAATGTTTCATTCATTCTCTCACTCATTCATTCATTCACTCACTCATTGCACAGTAAATGTAACAGTGTAGACCATTAGTTTGCTACTTCTTTAGTGAGCAGGGAAATGTTTCTCATCATCATGTTTTCCAGGATCAAGATTGGTCATTGCAATTATTCTGATTTCGGCTGCCCTTTAGTGTTGTTTTCACGTACATTATTGTAGGCATTGTGTGTATTCAGATCTGAATTTTACAGGCAGTATTTAATTATTGTTAATATGTCTTTTCTCACTTTTTGCATTGTCACCTTACCTTGATAGCACAATTATCTGTTCCAATTTAATAGGAATAAATTTGCACATGAACCACTGCAAAACAAACATTGCTTAGAAACCTTCATTTTTCTTTGTTATATTTATAGTTAATAAAGAGAGGAATTTTATTTTCCCCTGGTGGCCACTTGTCCTTTGTTCAGTAATTAAGCAAGCCAGTCAGTGTGTGCAAATTTTAGCCTTTTTAACCTTTGCAGATTTACAAACTCTGTTATTGGTGTTTGACAGCGGCGGAATGGTCTGGCAGGAAGCCAGAGAGGATCCTAATATTAACATTATGGAATATATCAACATATTGTGGGTGAGAAATTCTGGAGATACTCTTTCAGAATGTGTGTTTTAGAAATGAAAATCAGGCTCATGGATGAATATCAAAAACTAGAAAATATATTTTTGGATATGTATTGATATTATACATATGGACACAGTATAACTGTATACATATACCCACCCACAGAATAGATGTTCTATTGTAAATTAGTCATGTTGATTTTTGTGTGCTGTTGGAGTCAGAAAGACCTGGGTTCAAATTCCGCCTCTGACACTTATGAGCTATGTGATCATAGTCAACCTCTTTGAGCTTCAATTTCCTCATTTATGAAATGGAGGGTAATAATACTTGTCATAGCTACCTACCTCATAGGGTTGTTGCGAAACTTAGAGGTGATAATGTATATAAAGCATATTGTAAAGTTTAAAGATTATATATCAGTTGTCACTAATTACTTTGTGATCCAACATGATGACCAACTATTAGGAAATGTGGCAAATTATTTCTTTAACAAACACATCAAAACTTCTACATCCCAAAGCTTGTTGACACCTACAAAGTTGTCATGTCATGAGACTATACACTTGTTTCAAAGATGCTGCCTTTTGCTGGGAATAATTATGAAACTCTAGAAATAGCCTTCTGCATCAGCAATACATCATTCTTCTGAATATATTCAATAGTGGCACATCTTAATCCTTTATGAGTGTATTTCCTTTTTTTTAAAGACCAGATGTCTTTTGGAGTCATATCTAATGAGTAAGTGGGTGATTAGCCTGGCAAATATTGTATTTGGTGACTGTTTAGCAACATCTGTCTGCAGACACTTCCTTTGTTGTTGGCCAGGACCACTCTGATGGATTCTGCTACTGGTTGATCTCCAGTGTGTCCTCTGATGGGACCTCTGGTTGGAGACTCATGTTACCCAAACTCACAAAGTCAGTACTAGTCCTGGACAGTTCCATCTCCAGAAACTTTTTCAACTAAGATCAGAGAAGAACGCAGGAAAAACAGAGGCTTTATGTACTTGCAGATGCCTGGTGGCCAGGTAGGGGAATGTAGCTTCCTGCTGCTTGACTTGGCAACTTATGGAATTGCTGCTTCATTTAATCAATAAACATTTATTAAGTGCCTACCTTGTACCCGACACTGTGATAAGTGCTGTCAGGAGAGAAAGGAGATGGAGAGATCAGTGGATTGCTCCTTGGTACGCAATCTTTTATATTTCAAATAATCAAAGTTGTCAATTTGATCTTCTGTGACCCTCTCTGATCCCTTGTTTGGTTCTTAATTCTCCCATTATACAAATATCTAGGTCATTTCTTTCTTGATCTTCTAATTTGTTTATGATATGACTGACCTTTTATGTCTGAGTCATTTATACACTTAGAATTTATCTTGGCATAAGGTATTAAGTGTTGCATTATACCTAATTTTTTGCCAGACTACTTTCTAATTTTCTAGAAATTTTGTCAAAAAATTAATCCTTACCTTTGTAACTAGGGCCTTTTGATTTATTGAATGTTGTAGTATGTCTTTCTTTTGCTTCTTTCTCTATATTATGCATCTCATCTCTTTTGCTGATCAACTCTTCTTTCCTATACATCTAGAATAAAAAAAAAAACCTTGTGTTTAATCTTGGCTCTGAAATTTAATAGATATGGTGTTAAGCCTTTCACTTTTCTATGCCTCAGTTTCCTCATTTGTAAAACAGAGATAATGATTTTTTTTATAACCTACCTCTTAGGATTAATACCAGAGGAGTACTTTGTAAAAACAATATATTTTAGAAATGAGTTATTATTATCAAATCAATCTTGCTTCTGGTTGGCTTTAACTTTTACTCTTGATCTAGCAACTGGCTTCTTGCCTTGTCCATTTTGTCCATGCTATCCACTTTGTACTCAAGTTCCTGTTAACTAGGCCCCTGCTTTGTCCCTTTATGCCTAAATCCCTGTTTTGGTAGCCTGCCTTATAACTCAGCACTTCTGGGGCTGGAGCCACCTCCTGTGGCTGGGTGCCTATTAATGCTTGCCAGATTTTTCTGACTCTAACCATCTAATGAACTAATGGACCTAACTGATTGTTCTTGCCTGCCATCCTGGTTCTCTTTTCATGACCTAATCTGCTAATGTGCCTACTGTAGTGATCTGCCCTGTCTTGTGGGAGGGAAGGACTAGAAGTTATTCCATAGGAGGAACTGAGCATGTTTAACCTAGAGGAGAGAGGGGGAGGAAGGAGTATGAAAGCTCTTTTCCAGTATTTGCAGATGCAGCTTCAAGTCCAATGGAAATACAAAAAATATTCAGAGCTTGAGGCTGCCCTAAGAGTGAGTAGGCTCTTCTCCCTTAAAGTCTTTGAGCAGATTTTGGATGGACATATATTGTGAATGATATAGAAGAGAATCATATTCAGGCGTGTGTTGGGCTCAATGAACTCTGAGGTCTTCTCCAATACTGAGAATCTGTTATTCTCTGACTCTGAGGCTGTGGCCTAGATTAGATCATCTCTAGTGGCCCCTTCTGTTCCTAATGAGGCAGCTGACAGTTCAATGTATTGAGAACTGGGCCTGGAGTCAGGAAAACCTGAATTCAAATCCAACCTTGGATATTTCCTAGCTTTATGACCCTGGGTAAGTCACTTAACCTCTGAGTACCTGACCAAAGGATCCACTGGCTCCACTGGAGAAGGAAATGGCAAGCCTCATCAGTATCTTTGCCAAGAAAACCTCATGGACAATTGGTCCTTAGGGTCTAAAAGAATCTGATATTGCTGATTTACTGTCCAACAACAACAAAATCTGTTCCTAATATTATGAGATTCCATAAATTAGATAATTTCCTTATTGACTTTTAATGAAAGCACAAGTAAGAGAGAAGAAACTACAAGAAATTAAAGATTTTAAATTCTAGTTGCCATTAAAAAACTGCAATGATGTAGCAGCAAGCACCCCAGCATACCCAGGATGGCTGTCAATACAGGTTCTTAGATCTGCTTTTTTAAAGGAAAGCAACTCAAAATGGGTTAACAATCTTGCTTTAATCAATCAAACATATCATTTACCTAGTTCAGGGGAAAAAGTCAGCATCCTGAGCTTCAGAGTATACAGACAGAAGTTACAAGAAGACAGAGAAACATTTCAGCAGACAGGACTCCAACTGTCCGACCATTACATCCATACCCAGTCAGTTACCAGAGAGGGAAGCACCAACATCTGGGTTTTTCAAAGGGAGTGGGGTGGTAGGGGCTCAATGGCTGCCAGAGTCTCGTCTGGTCAAATCACACAACACTTCTCAAAGTGAGCCCCAAAACAACACCTCACATCAGGGATTATATAGCCGCCTCCTGCCTCAGAGAATGTAACAACCCTCTTGACCCACTGCCCAATCACAAAGTATTTCTTGAAAAACAAGCCTCCCACCACAGGCTCCAGGTACATTTAAGGCTATCAAAAGGCCTAGGGTCAGGGAAGATCTTAAAAATTTACATTCCCATTACAACCCACTGCCCAATCACAAAGTAACAAGGTGTGGGTGTTCATGAAGAACAAGCCTCCCACCACAGTCTCCAGGTGACCACATTCAGCCCATTAGGGGGCAGAACATATTCTCAAATCAGGGAAGGTTCTTACAGTCACCTAAGCCTAACATAGGGCCTAGGGGGCAGGGAAGATCTTTAGATTCTCATTCCCATAACCCAGAATGTGAAGTATACAAAAAGCTGGAATGGTAGGGTAAAGCCAAATGGTTAGAGTTTTCAAAGCCAGGCTCAGGAGTTTGTGTTTTATCCCAGTGGCAGTAGTGAGAAGAAGATGCTTGAGCAGAGGATTCACATGGAAGACCTGGGCTTTAGGAAAATATTCTGGCAGGCTTGAGGAGTATGTATTAGAGACAGGAGAGACTAGAAAGAGGAAGAATAATTGGAAGTCTATGATGAGCTCCATGATTTTAGAAAAACAGGGAAAGACTTACACGAAATAATGAAGAACGAAATTAGTAGAACCAAGAGATGTTGTATACAGCAGCAACAATGCTGTTTTAAGAACAACTTTTGACTATTATAAATATCCAAATTAACAACAAAAGACATATGAAAGATGTTATGTGCATCCAGAGAAAGAACTGATAATAGATGTATAGACTGATTTTTACATATACAGTGATCCCTTCCATGTTGTGGGGGTTAGGGTTGTGGTGCCCCTAAAATCTGGAAAATCCCTGTAAAATTTTTTTGCCCTCCCTTTGTACCAGAGAAGAATACCTATTGTGGTATTAAAAGATAAAATATATTGATATTATAAAATACTATACATATATTTTATGCATATCTGAGTTTCTAAACTTTTTCTGTGTCATCTGCTGTCTTTCATATGTTGTCTGTGACTTCTATAAAACTTCCCCCCAAAATTCCCATTTAAATTTCTTATGTGATGGGTCAAGTCATGATGTGTATCTTTAACTATACCTACCTATATGTGCATATATATCTATATCTACATATGTGTAGATACATGTACATGTATACACACATTTGTATCTAATGGTAGCCATTTCTAGGCTAAGAGCAGGAAGAGGGAAGAAAAGAAATTTGCATGATAACTTTATTATATGTTTTAAAAGAATAGCAAATTGTATATAATAGATTTGCAATTTCACATGCAATCATCTTTTTATTATACTATATTATGGAAATGCTTGTTTTAATCCATAAACTAAAAACAAAATAAATTTTAAAAAATGAAAAAAATAGAAATCTATTGTAATAGTCCTGATAAGAAGTAGTGAGAATTCAAATCACTAGGGTGGTTGTCCTTTTAATGGAGAATTGGTGACAGAGGACCAATGACATCAGGAGGGTGATGCTTTTGACTTGAGTGTGAGTTGGATTTGAATGAGACAGAGCTAAGCAAAGTCACTGGTCTCACACTTTCCTCCAGAGTCATCAGTACCCAGGGGCAAGACAAAAATCGAAATTACTGGTGATGGCCCAGTGGGTGACAAATACAAGAGATGTCATAGAGGTCAATCAACAAGATAGCACAAACTGAGAATTGGTTTAAAAATAAAGAGGAAATTTTGAGCTGAGATGAAAAAATATCTTGTTCAAATTTCAAGGAGTGAGCATCCCTAAACTATCAGGATACTATGAATAGGCCCATGTTTACTCCCCATACCCTTCATGATTTTATAAACTTCAATCCAATGCCTTCTCAGGCTCCATCCTTCCAGGCTCTGGAAGAGACAGCCTTGGAAGGTGGACCAAGGGATAGACTTGGGGTCCAGAGAGATTGGGCTTAAGCCATGTATAAGTTGTGTGCCCATGAGCGAGCCACATGTCACTAAACCTGCCTTCTCATACGACAGGGATAGGAATAGCTACACGATAAGGCTATTGAAAGGATAAGATGAGATGATGTACTTAGAGCTCTGCAGGCCTCCAGGTATCCTCTTCACATCAGCTCGTGCTATACTCTGAAGGGTCTTTTTAGTTTGTCCTCTCCAGTGGCCTCTCTATCTTCTTGATGATTGTGGCTCTTCTTCCCTGGCCCTTCCTTGTTATGGTTGCATCTTTGCTGAGGCTTATCAGCCAGACATTCATCTTGGGTTCCAGATGGAGCTGGGTTTGTTCAAAGGTAGACTAGTACTTGTTTCTCTGCTCTGATTTATTCCCTTCCCTTTTCCTTGTCTATTTTTAAAATTTGGATTTCTTTCTTTGATAAAGGTTCTATTGCTTCCCTTCTATTTCTTAAGCATTAATTATTGGGTTTTCCTATAATGCTCTAATTCCCATGCCATTAATTATATGAAATCTAACCATTCTTTTCCGGCTGTCCTATATAAAGCAAGTAGCCTTTCTTGTTAATGTCCTGGATTGCTTAACCCTCCGATTTTATTTTACTTCTTCCACAGGATCTCAGCCACAAAATCCTGATGAGTTGGTAGAAGGTATTTCTCTTATCCATATTGGATGAGACACTGAGGCCCAGATTTTTGAAGTAGAGTGTCAATTTTTTAATTATTATTATTATTTTTGCTTTTTGGAAGGGGGAAGATAGGGCAATTGGGGTTAAGGGACTTGCCCAAGGTCACACGGTTAGTTTTATATTAAGTGTCTGGGGCCAGACCGGATTTGAACTCAGGTCCTCCTGACTCCAGGGCTGGTGCTCTATTCACTGCGCCACCTAACCACCTGAGAGTGTCAATTTTTGCACTATTAATGACAAGACTATTCATATCATTCATTTGTAAAGACCAGGGGTCTAGTCCTGCTCCAATTACTCTAATTACAGAAGGTCCAGATAGTTAGACTGACTCAATCTATCAAGCAATCCTGTAAACTAAATGTGAACAAGCCCTGAACCAATGGAGGGAGTGAAGAAACTTGATCATCGGATGGAGACAGATGACTCCTCACAGGAAATGTCTTGTGTTTGCCTGAAAAAAGTCAAACAAGTCTCCAATTCCCTTTACTTATATTCCGTTTTGAATGTAAGTTCTTTGAGGGATAGGCCTCTCTTTTTGCTTGCATCTGTATTTCCAGCACTTAGAACAATGCTTGGAACATAATTGGGATTTAATGATAATAACAATAATAACAACAGCATTTATATAGAGCCTACCACGTGCTAGATGTTATGCTAAGCACTTTACTAATATCTCATTTGATCTTCACAACAACCCTGGGAGGTCGGTACTTTTATTGTTCCCATTTTACCATTGAAGAAACAGGCAGACGGAAGTTAAGTGACTTGCCTAGGGTCACACAGCTAGTGAGTATTTGAGGTGTTGTTTGAACTTAGATTTTCCTGAATCCAGGTCCAATGCCCATTGCCCGCTTTGCCTGTCTTTCAGATAGATGACCCCAGCAATGTGGGGCAGCAAGGTGGCCTGGTGAATAGAGTGCTGGTCCTAGAGTCAGGAATCAAATGTAGCTTCAGATACTAATTGTGTGATCCTGGGCAAATCACTTAACCCTGTTTGCCTCAGTTTCCTCACTTGTAAAATGAGCCGGAGGAGGAAATGGCAAACTGCTTTAGTATCTTTGCCAAGAAAACTCAAATGGGGTCGTGAAGAATCAGACACAACTGAAAAAATTGAGAAAAAACAAGAAACACTATGTTGGACCAAAGCCTTCAGAGACTTACAGCCTTTTCTTTCTAAACATGACAATTAGCTCCAAGTCTATAATATTAAGTGAATCAGTTAACGGCCCTTGAGCTAAGTGTTAGGGGAAATAAACACAAAGAATGAAACAATCTGTACTTGTAGGGAGCTACATTCTGGTGGAGAAGACAAGTATATTCAAATACAACAGCAAGTTTGTAAAGTGTGTGTGTGTAAAGCTAATGCATTCCAATTTAGAGAGAATAATTAAATACAAGTAGTTAGGGAGCAGTTTGCCAACGCTTGTAGTTGGATGGTTAAGGAAAGGCTTCATGCTGGAGATGGTGCAAGAGCTGCATCTTAAGGAAAAGAGGAATTCTCTGAGGCACAAATAAGGAAGAAATGCACTAGAAGCACGGGGAAAGGCTGATGCAAAGGCATGGGGAAGGGAGATGGAGTTTGGGGAGTGAGAAACAGAGAAGAGAAGGCCAGTTTGACTAGATTGTAGAGTAATGCCCAATGAAGTTGGAAATGGTGGTTGGGGTCAGGTTGTATAGGACCTTAAAAGCTAAATAGAAGAGTTTCTATTTTGTCTCTGAGGTATATCCTAGGAATTTGTATTTTATCCTGAAGAAAGTTGGTTGAATAGAGAAGTCACCTGGTCAAATCCACACTTAAGGAAGATTGTTTTTGATAGCACTGTGTAGGATAGAATGAAGTGGTGAGAAACTTGAGACAAGAAGATCAATTAGGAGGTTTTCACTATAATCTAGGCTAGAGCTGATGAGGACCTGAACCAAATTGGCATCTCTGTGAATGGAAAGAAGAGGTCAGATGAGAGAGATATTGTGAAGGTAGAAATGCTCAGATTTGATAACTGGATATGTGGGGTGAGGCTACCTGTTGAGAAGGGCAGGTGGTGCTTTTATGATAAGTAAATATGAGGCTTCCAAGGGGCTCGTTTTTCTTTCTTTTTATCTATCTATCTATCTATCTATCTATCTATCTATCTATCTATCTATCTATC
>NW_027185698.1:24163035-24182111 GCF_028583685.1 Petaurus breviceps papuanus | reverse complement strand
ATCTATCTTCTATCATCTATCTATGTCTGTCTGTCTATCTATCCTATCTGTCTGCCATCTATCTCAGATCTCTGTGCCTACTTTCTTATTTTATATATAAATATATGATAATATAAAGATATATAGTTGTTATACTGTAGATATGTGTATATATCTATATATCAAGATAGTAGGCATAGAGATCTGTCCCAAATAATAAAATTTATGATTTTTTAAATTGGGGGGTATTTTTCACATATTTGGAGACTCAGTCACTTCAATTCCTTCAAATTTATGTGCCTTCTCCTGGAATCCTGGTTTGGTCCAACTGCTTCCTCTCTCTTTCATTTTTTTTTACTGTCATTCCCACTTTTATATCCAGAACATTAGGATCCGTGACACTGAAATCTGAATGAAGAGGCTCTCATGTTATTGATAGAGAAAATTGTTATCCAAATCTTGACAGATCTTTTCAATTTTCATCTGTTTCTTTTGTCTCCATTCCCGTTTCATCCTTAATTCTCTTAGATCTCTCACACACCAAATTTTTTGTAAGCTTGCTATTCCTTCCAATATTTCTGTTTAATGAGGTAATACTGCTTCTAATTTTCCACCATTCTTTGCAGGAGTTTACAAATGGGTTGATTAGTACTAATTAGTACTGCCCTTGACTTCTACTCATCAAGAAAACAAATGTTTGTTGACTGAAGAGAATCTTAGACTATTTTGGCCTTTTCATTGGGGTGATCTCAACTTATGTTGAAAGCAGGGACTGTCTTTTGGCCTTTTTTTCTATCTCCAGCACTTAGAACACTGCCTGACATATTTATTCTGTCATTTTTCAGTCATGTCCAACTTTTCATGACTCCATTTAGGGTTTTCTTGGCAAAGATTCTGGAGCAGTTTTCCATTTCCTTCTCCAGTTCATTTTACAGATGAGGAAACTGAGGCAAACAGGGTTAAGTGACTTGTCCAGGGTCACACAATTAGGAATTGTCTGAGAACAGATTTGAACTTGGGAAGATGGGTCTTCCTGATTCCAGGGCAAGGACTCTATCCTTTGTACCACTTAGCTGCCCCCTGGCACTGGGTAGGAGTTTAATAAGTGTTTATTGACTAGGAAATCATTCTAATCAGTAAATTGACCGCTTTAGATGTGGCATAACCTCTTCTCATTATTATTATTATTATTTTTTCTAATTTAGGGTTGATTTTTATCTTTAATAAGTAGATATATGACTGTATATAGCTGGATAATTCAGAAATGACTCCCACATTGGTTCCTTGCTGTTTCCTGACTGTGGAGTTATTGTCAGTTTCATTTTTATAATATTCAATTCTTGCCACTTCTGTTGATTACCAATTCTCTTCTTAAAGAAAGTACTCATAACACACAAATATAAGGCTTGTGTATAGTTTACAAGCCTTTGATGTCCCTCACTTCTTAATCCTGAGCCATATTTTTCAAAGTGTTTTTCATAGTCCTCCCCATGGTCCACCTTTATTTTGAAGTCACTGAATATAAAAGTATATGTTCATTTAATTTGAGGTTTTTCATAGAATTCTTGCATGATGCTGTCTTAAAAGAAACCATCACTTCATGAAAGATTTTTTTTGCTTATGCTAATCATAGGCACTGTGATGGGAGATGATCAAATGTCCAATGAAATGAAATATCCTGTTGCCTTTGAATACATGATAAAATCAACTCCATCATTTCCTTTATTTCACCTCTTCTAGAAAAGCCTGCAATCTCTCCTTTCATTTAACTATGATTTCCTTATATCTCCTCATTTATTTATAGCAATAGTGTCATTATTGATATAATTTACTTCATACACTAGTATATCAGCTTGTTGGTCCTTACATAAGGATCTTGAACATAAAACACCAACTATTAAGTTAATCTTTTCAGATAGCTTTAAAAACTTGGTGATTCTTAGCACTCTCCATTCCCTTGCCATTCAGACATCCAGAAGCAGGAGTAAGCTGTACAGAATCGAGAACCATTTTGTATTTTTATTTGTTTCACAGGTTGCCATAGCCATAAATCCTAATGACCAAGTCAGTGAATCTCTCTGTCCTTAGCTAGGCTGATCTTCAGAAGGCAGATGTACTCTGGATTCTTGCAGATTCTTGGGACCTACTTGCAGTTCCCCATTCACAAGATTCTATCTCTGAGACCCTGACTCTGACACTTTCCAGCTGTGTGGGTAGCATCTGACTTCCTTAAGCCTCAATTTCTTCATCTCTAAAATGGAGATAATACTACCTATAGTTACCTTCCTCACAGAGTTGCTCTGAGGCTCAAAGAGGATGTGTGTAAAGTACATTTTACACACTTTAAAGTGACATATAAACTTCAGCTGTCATCATCATCATCATCTCCTTTTCCTCCTCTTCATCATTCTCATCTTATACGCAGTTGAATTCTGATAGAAAGAGTTGTAGAACAAGTCACTCTCCTACTCTGGTCCTATTTTTGGTGGTTTATTGCATGGGCAGACTTTTTTTTTTGAAATGTTGGGACAGAAGTTCTTTTTTCTTCCTTCTTTCTTCTTCCTTCTCTCCAACCTCTTACCTTTATACAGGTTATTACCCAGGCCTGGAATGTTCTCTCTCCTTATTTCTGCCTCTTAGAAGCCATAGTGCTAGTCAAGGCTCAGCTCAGGTGTCACTTTTTACATGAGAGCTTTCCTGATTCCCCCTAGTAAGTGCCTTCTCCACCCTGAAATTATTTTCTTATATATTTTATAATTAATTACCTTTGTACATTTTCATCCCTTTCATTAGAACACCGACTCCTTGAGGACAAAGATTCATTTTTCATTTCTGTCTTTGTATACCCCGTGCCTGGCATTAGGTGCTTAATAAATGCTTGTTAAGTATATAGATATATATGTATACATATACATTCACACATATACATATATATACACACACATATATATCAGCTAGGCAGCACATCAGATAGAGTACCTGGCCTGGAGTCAGGAAGATTCATTTTCATGAGTTCAAATCTGGCCTCAGACACTTACTAGCTGTGTGACTCTGGGCAAGTCACTTTAACTCTATCTCAGTTTCCACCTCTGTAAAATGATCTGGAGAAGAAAATGGCAAACCACTCCAGTATGAGTCACAAAGACATGACTGAAATGGGTTAACAATAACATATATGCATGTGTGTATATATGAATGTATATGCACGCATGCATACAATACATAATTGGACAATCTTAGGTTTTTCATAGAATTTTTTGCAATGGATGTTGACTTAAAAAGAATTATCACTTCATAGAAATTTTTTTTTTTTGCTAATGCTAATCATAGGCACTTTGATGGGAGATGATCAAATGTCCCATGAAATGAAATATACATATGTACAGGGCATACGTATGTATCTAAGCCTTAAAAGTTTAGATTTATACTAAGACTTTTGGGGCACCCTGTCTATATTCCTATATAGCAGCACAGCATAGAGGAGAAAGAGCCAATCTCAGAGTCAGGCTGTCCTTTTTTAACACATACTGAGTGTGTGATCTTAGGCAGGTCACTTACCTTTTCTGTGCCCATAAACAACTTTTAAAAACTCTAAATTGCATGAGGTTTCTAGACTCTTTTGAATCAGCATTTTCTTCTTTCCCCATACCAATGAAATCCTAAGTCTGGGCTCTCAACCCCCTTCACTTTTTTTTTAAATTTCATTTTTAAAAGTTTATGGAAAGATTTTTATTAATTTTTTAAATCATTACTACTTTCCATCTCTGTTACTTACATTGTGATTTCATATCTTTCCCAAATGTGACACATTCACTAGTTTTATTGCATTTGAAACAGCATTGTTGGAAACTATGGATAATAAATTTAGGAGATACTATTTTCTGCGAAATTAAAACCCATTTGCTCAGTGCATCCACGGACAACAGCTCCCTATTTCTTTTTGGTAGGTTGATTATGTCCTTCCAACTAAGCCAGAATATTGCCTTAGGATATTGTTCTTTAAAAAAATCCCTTTTGGATACTTTTTTTAATTCAATAAGCATTTCCCAACAAACAAACAAATAGATCCCACTACACAGTACATTCCTTGAAGAAGATTTCTGGATTGTTAGCAGGAAGGAGGAGGGTAGTCTTTTAACTTCGGTATTATGGTTACTAACATTGACCATTATATTTGATTGCAATTTAGTTGCTTGTCTGTATAGACTATAGCATTGCCTTTAGCAACATTGTTGTTGTCATGTGGATCTATGTTGTTCCTTTATCCTGCTCTAATCACTGTTAATCACTTCAAGTTAAGTTTTTCCTATTTCTCAGAGTTTTGCATATTTGCTTTTCCTTCTGGGAGAATAATATTCCACTCTATTCACATACCATGATTTGTTCAGACATTCTCTAGTTGGGCACATGTTTTGTTTCCAACTTTTTGTTATTACAAATAATATTGTTATGTATACTTTGGTACATGTGGGTTTTTTTTATTGTTTTCAACTACCTCCTTAGGGGGTGATATGAAATCTTTGGGTTAAAGGGTGTAAATAATTTATTAACTTCCTTGAATAATTGACAATTATTTTTTCAGAGTGGTCAAACCAATCCTGAGCTCCACCAGGAAATAATATAGCTGTCTTCCTGTACCCCATCTTAGTTAAGTCAAATTATTTATCATTTATTGGAGGCCTACCAAGAGGCAGGTAGATAGATCGCTTAGTGTATAAAGCTCTGGACCTGGAGCCAGAAAGTTGTTATCGAGTCATTTCAGTTGTGGCTGGCTCTTTGTGGCCCCATTTGGGGTTTTCTTGATAAAGATACTGTAGTGGTTTGCCATTTCCTTCTCTGGCTCATTTTTGTACAGATGAGGAAACTGAGGCAAATAGGGTTAAGTGTCTGAGGCTGGATTTGAGCTCAGGTCTTCCTGACTCTAGGCCCCGTGCTCTATCCACTGTGCCTACTACCTAGCCCTGGGAAGCCTTGGGTTCAAATCTGGTCTCAGACACTTACTAGCTGCATGACCTTGGGTAAGTTAAGTGGAAAAGGTAATGTCAAATCACTTCAATATCTTTGCCAAAAGAACTGCATGGACTGTATAGTACAAAAAGAGTCAGATACAACTGAATGACTGAACAATGACTATGTGCCAGGCACTCTGCTAAAGACTGGGAATAAAAAGGAAGGCAAAAATAGTTCTCACCATCAAGGAGCTCACAATCTAATAATGGAGACACCATAAAACAACTGTGTACAAGCAAGATTATCTATCTATCCATCCATCTGTCTATCTATGTATCCATCCATTCATCTATCCATCCATCCACCCACCCATCCATCCATCCATCCATGTATGTATGTATCCATCTATCCATCCATCCATCCATCCATCCATCCATCCATCCATCCATCCATCCATCCATCCATCCATCTATCCATCTATCCATCCATCCATCTGTCCATTTATCTATCTATCCAATAGCATAAATTGGATAGAATCACAGAAGTAAGGCGATATAATTAAGGGGGTTTTGGGAAAGGCTTCTTGTAGTAGGTGAGATTTTAGCTGAAACTTAAAGGAAGCTGGGGAAGCCAGGAAATGGGAGTGAGAAAGGATAGTATTCCAGGCAGTGGAATTAATCAGTGAAAATGCACGGAGTGGGGGAGATGCTGTGTTAGGTACATGGTAAAGAGGCCAATGTCACTGGATCACAGAGTAGACAGACAGGAGCAGAGTGTAAGGAGACTAGAAAGATAGGAAGGGGGCCAGGTTATGAAGAATTTTAAAAGCTAAACAGATGATTTTATATTTAATTCTGGAGATAACAGGGAACCATTGTTAGTTAAACACTGGAATTTAATTGAATGGGGGAAAAAGGTAATGTAGTCAGATGTTCTTCTAAAAATTTTAATCACAGCCACATTGAATACTTGTAGCTAGGATATCATTCTGCCTGGAATCACTACTGGAGCTGATTCCTATGATCCCATTTTCCTCTTAGCTACATAGATCAGATGGTTACTAAATGCATGTGTGATTAGTATCACCCTTTTGGAGAGTAGAGATAGACTTATTTCAAATGATTGAAATTCATCTAGTCATCAATATGGTGATTCTTTACATATCAAAATTACTTTGATTGTGAAGACAGTATAGGGCGGCAACTTCTGAACCATCAGTTGCCATACCTCAAATAATGGGTATGGAACTAGTGGTCTTGACAAACATGAATTCCAGTCATTTTGTTTTGGCATGTACAAGAACACATGTTTCACCAGCATTTCTAATAGTTGTCTCTTTTCAAAAGGTAAAGGGAAGATTGTTGGTATTTTACCAATTCCTTGAAAAATGAGCATAGCAACTGCTGATTTCATTACAGGACCCTAGGCTTAGAGGTGGAAGGGACCCTGGGGATCCATGGAGATTCAGTCTGTCCAAAGGTACCCAAGTAGGAAGTAGTAAATGTAGTATTCAAATCCAGTTCCTCTAACTCCAAATTCAGTGATCTTTTTGCAGTAAAATGCTATGCCTGTACACGCTGTCTTGTCTTGAGTGGCTACTTCTTCAGGTAAATTTCCAGCACCATGCTATGCTTGCTTTAAATGCATTCCAAAGCACTTTAAGCTCAGTTGCAATTTCTAAAGCCTTTGCAGCTGGTCGACATTCCATTTTGTCTTTCTTGTTTCACCAAGAAAAATACACACGCATCAACCTCGTGATGCTGACCATGCTTAGACCCTCAAAAATGCTTTCTTTATGGAAATAGCATTCTGAAGTTTTTACTTCTCTGATCTCCAAAACACATTCTTTTCATCAACACTGTATTTCCTTCCTTCCTGCTTTCCTATTGTTTGTAGTTTCAACCTAATTAATAGCTGATGTTTTAAAGTGCTTTTTGTAACGAAGTCTCAGCCTCTGAGGGATAGAATCCTTTCTCCCCTCCCCAACACGATCGTCTTTATTTTTCAAGACATGGGCAATCTCCAGAGTCATCTCTCAGAATGATCTCTAACTCAATAACCAAGATAACCAAGGCTACCTGTTGAGAAGGGCAGGTGGTGCTTTTTTGATGAATAAATATGAGGCTTCCAAGGGGCTCATTGTAAGTCACAGCTTTTCTACCATTGATGCTAAGAGCATGACAAGCTGAACTAAGATCTTGTGTATAAACCAGATTTGGGGAAAATGTGTGCTTTTTTGTTTGTTTGTTTTAGCAATTAATTTGCACCTTTGGAACTATATAGTATTTTAGTCTCCTGAAGAAATGAATGCCTTGACTAAGCAAAACAAACAAATAAACAAACAAACATCATTCCCCTTGTCTTTAAAGAGAATTTATAAAAGAATAGGATTTCTAGGTTAAGTCCATTAATCCAACAAGACTTTTTTGTTTTTAATTAAGTTCCTAATTTGTGAAAAGCAGTGTGATATAATGGATAGAGAGGTTGACTCAGAGTCAGGGAGACCTGTGTTTGAACCTTGCCTCTGACAAGTTTTGTTTGATATGTGAATTTAGATAATTCTTAGTGCCCTAGGGAACTTCCTAGTCCTCAGAATTATTTCCCATCTGTGTTGATAGGGGTAGTTTCTTCATTAGGAGTCAATACCTTAATACCCATTAAATCACTGGTCTAGTCTAAAAAATGTGTAAGATGCTGAGGATGCAAAGACGCTAATGCAACACTCCTACCCTCAAAAAGCTTCTATTTTCCTGGGGGATACAACTTAAAAACATTCAAATAAATCCAAATTATTCACCAAGTAATATTAATTTTAAGAGAGTCCTAATAACTTTTGGGGGGTGTTATGGTATTTTTTTTTCTTAGTAAAGAGTGGGGAGGAAATTAGGAAAGGTCTAATATAGGAGTTAGCCTCTGAGCAATCCTTTGAAGAAAGGGCATTGTAGGAGCGGCCAGGTGCCTCAGCGAGTAAGAGCACCGGCTCCAGTGTTGGGATGACCTGGATCAAATCCGGGCTCAGATACTTAGCATCACACCCAGAAATAACTGGCCGTGTAACCTTGAGCAAGTTACTTAACCCCTATTGCTTTAAAAAAAAAAGAAAAGAAAAAGAAAGGGCATTGTAGGAGGTAGGGGTGAAGAGGGAGTAAATTCCAGGTCTAGGTATCATTGAGGAGGTACCTATTAGTACAGAATAATGAAGGATTTTTCATTCATTCTCCTGGGAACATGGTTATTTGGTGTTCTTTTTACAAGGACCCATGTAATAAATTCTTTTGTAAGGTGATTTTGTGGAAAGAACATTAGGGATTGGATTGGGGAGATCAGGTGTTGATTCCTAGCTCTGACCCTGTCCAGCTGTGGACCTGCCCTACAATGTATTCCCTGCTTACCTCTATCACTTAGAATCTTTGATTTCCCTTGTAAATACAGATAAAGCTCTTTCTCCTAAATGAGGTCTTTCATAATGTACCTGGTTACTAGGGCCTACCCCTGGCCTGTCTCAAATTTGCTTTATATTCATTTTGTAAATATTTTTTGCATATTACCTCTATATATGTATGGCCACCTCCCCATATAGAATTTAGGCTCCCTGACAGAAGGTATTATGTTGTACTGGGCCTGGAGTCAGAAAGACCTGAGTTTAAATCCAGCCTCAGACACTTATTAGCTATGTGACATTTAACCTCTCCCTGTTTCAATTTCTACAACTGTAAAATGGAGACAGTAATGAGACCTGCCTTCCAGAGTTGTTGTGAGGATCATGTGAGAAAATATTTTTTAAAAGCTCTTAGTCGGAGGCAGACCCAAGGTAGCAAACTACAGGTCAGGAATTCTCTCAAAATCTCCCTCCAAACAAGTTTAAAATATTACCTCAAATCAAATTCTGGAGTGGCAGAGTCAAAAAAAGGTCAGAGGGAGGCATTTTTCTAGCCAAAGACAACTTAGGAGGCTCCCGGTAGAGGTCTGTAATGCCGAGGTATGTTCAGGCCAGGACAGCAGCAGAAGCCCCACTGGTGAGGCTTGGAGGCAGCAATGACAATAGTAGTAGCAGCAGCTTAGGGAGCTCTCAAGCCAGAGATGGTCAGGAGGTCAGACAGCTGGTCAGAAGAGAGTGCAGAGGACCCTTTACTGGCACCAGGTGTAGTGGCACTGGTTGGCAATTCTCTTGTTCATAAGCAATTCTGAGTTGCAGTTCCAGAGATTGGGCACCCAAGAGGGGCAACAGAACTCATGGCTGCAGGTTCCTGGGTAGAGATAAAAGTGCAGACCAGGAGAGTAGGGACCACACCTTTCCCAGGCTAACACTACCTTGGAAGTACTGAAAATTAGTAGACCCTTAGAGCTAGGTTTGAAAACAGCAGCACAGAAAAGCCTGAAGCTTGGGACAGTGACTCCCTATCAGCACTCCCAGGTGAGTAGAATCCAACTTTAACATAAAGTTCAAAGTTAAAAAAATAGTCTGGAAAAATGAAGAGATACCAAAAAAGAATTATGGTACTAAAAGCTACTGTGGTGGAAGGGAAGATGAAGACATAAACTTAGAAGAGGACAACGCTGAAAAAACAGCTACAAACAAAGCTTCAAAGAAACATGCTAAAGAGATTCAAAGCCAAAAAATTATTCCTAGAAGCATTAAAGAAAGAAATAAGAATGGCAGAAGAAAAACTGAGAAAAGAAGTTAGGATGATGCAAGGAAATTATGAAAAAAATTCATATCTTGGTAAAAGAGGCACAAAAAGTACTGAAGAAAATGTCACCTTAAAGAACAAAATTGGCCTAATGGAAAAAGAGATATAAAAGCTCACTGAAGAAAATAATTACCTAAAAATTAGAACCTGGCAAGTGGAAGCTAATGATTCCATGGAACTTCAAGAAACAATTAAGATTACAACAATAAAAAAGAGAAGAAAATATGAAAATATCTTATTGGTAAAACAACTGACATGGAAAATGGATCCAGGAGAAATAATTTAAAAATTATTGGACTATCTGAAAGCCATGATAAAAAAGAGCCTAGACATCACATTTCAAGAAATTATAAAGGAAAACATCCCTGATATCTTAGATGCAGAGGGCAAAATGGAAATTAAAATAATCTATTGACACCTCCTGCAAGAGATCCTCAAATGAAAAGTCTCATGAATATTGTTACCAAATCCCAGAGCTCCCAGGTCCAAGAGAAAATATTTCAAACAGCCATAAAGAAGCAATTGAAATATCATGGAGTTGTGCTCAAGATTGCAAAAGATTTAGCAGGTTCCACAGCAAAGGAGAAATGGGCTTGGAATATAATATTCCAGAGGGCAAAGGACCTAGGATTATACAACCATATAAACTATCTAGCAAAATTGAGTATAATCCTAGAGGGGAAAACATGGATATTTGATGAAATAGAGGACTATCAAGAATTCCTGATGAAAAGACCAAAACTGAACAGAAAACCTGACATTTAAACAGAAGACTCAAGAGAAACATAAAAAGGTAAACAGGGAACTAGTCATAAGAGACTCAGTGGAGTTAAATTGTTTACATTCCTATATGGGAAGATGATAGATAAATGTAACTCGCCAAAACTTTATCACTATTCGGGCAATTAGAAGGAGTCTTTATACATAGAGGACATGGATGTGAATTGATTATGTTGAGATGATCTCCAAAAAAAGAATGTAGGGGTGAAAAAAGGATGTACTGGGAAAAGGGGGGAGAGGTATAATGGGGCAAAGTTTCTCACATAAAGGAGGCATGTAAGGAAGAGATTTTATAGTAGAGGGGAAAATTGAGGGTGGGCAATTCTTGAACCTCACACTCATTAGAATTGGTTCAAAGAGGGAAGAATATATATGTACCCTCAGATGGGTGTAGAAATCTATCTTTCCCAATAGGGAAATACTATTGTATGATAAGGCATGATGAGGGGGGCTAGTTTCAGAAAAAAAAACACTCCCAAAACATGGCAAGATCTATATGAACTCATGCAAAGTGAAATGAGAACTGGGAGATTATTGTGCATAGTAACAGAAATGTCGTAATGATGATCTACTGTGAATGACTTGGTCACTCTGATCAATACAGTGATCCAAGACAATTCCAAAGGACTCATGATGAAAAAATGCTATTCACCTCCAGAGAACTGATGAACTCTGAATACAAATTGAAGTATAATTTTCTCACTATTTTTTTGTATCAAAAACATATGGACATATATTTTTCATGATTTCACATGTACAATTGATATCATATTGTTTGTCTTCTCAGTAGATGGGGGAGAGGTGAGAGGAAGGGAGAGAATTTGGAACTCAAAATTTGAAAAGAAAAGAATGTTTAAAAATAATTTATATACATTTAAAAAGGCACTTAGTACAGTGCTTGGAACAGAGTGGTGCTTAATAAGCACTTGTTTTCTCCCTTGCTAATAGATGCTTAATAAAAGCTTGCTGATTGATTACATACTGGTATTTTTTTGAGCATGGAATGACCTGATCAGGAGTAGACACAAGACCCTCTCTCCCCATTCTATGTTGTGAATGATAAGTTGGAGTGGGGAAAGTCTCAAAATGGTAGGATCTAAAATTTAATTCAATTCAATAAACATCTTTTAAGTGTCTAAGCCAGCTACTGTCAGGTTCAAAGCTAAAAGTTACTGGGTACTAGGGATACAAAGTCAGAAATAGTCAGTACCCTCAAGGACAGGGGTTCTTAACCTTCTGTATGTCATGGATGCTTGTTTTTAAATACATATAATAAAACACATAGAATTTCAAAAGACTGACATATAATTATCAAAAGATTTTAAAAGTTCATGAAGGGTAGCTAGACAGCACAGTGAATAGAGCACTGGCCCTGGAATCAGGAGGACCTGAGTTCAGATCCGGCCTTAGACACTTGACACACTTACTAGCTGTGTGACCTTGGGCAAGTCACAGCCCCCATTGCCTTGCCTTCCCCCCTCAAAAAATTTTTAAAAATTCATAAATTTCATATTAAGAATTCCTGCTAAGAGACTATTTTGTAAAAAGATATATAGGATAATTTGAGGAGGGAGAGAGAACTAATGATCTAAGGAATCAGAAAGACTTTGTGTAAGAGAGGGGCCCTGTGTTGAGCCTTGAAAGAGGATGTCACCAGGATAACAAGAGAATTTATCGAAAGAACTGGGGATATTTAGTCTAGAGAAGAAAAGCTTCTTGATAGTTGTCTTCAAATATTTTCATATGGTTTAGGGCTTGAAAAAACTTTAAGGAATACCTCTCCTCTTTCATTTTACAAATAAGGAAACAGAAATCCAGAAAAACCAAATTCCTTGCGTGAGGGAAGGGGTTAAGGGGAGAGGGGAAAAATTCATTCATTTATTCCTTTTTTTACCCTTTTATTTATTTACTTGTTTATATATACATACATAGATACACATACATATATGTACACATGTGTACTATATGTACACATATATAATTATATACATAATATATAAATATACATGTGCACATAGACATACATTTATATATATACACACACACACACACATAGAAAGAGTGCCTTCTGTGTAGGGTACTGTGCTAAACACTGTTTAGAAATATTTTAATTTTATCTTCACAATAACCCTGAGAGATAGGTCCTATGATTTCATTTTACATTTGAAGAAACTGAGGCAAACAGGGTAAGTGACTTGCCCAAGGTCACATAGCTATTAACTATTTGAGGCTAAATTTGAACTCAAGACCCAGTGCTTTATCTACTGCACCATTTAGGTAGTAAACAGCTTGGTGAGGATCAGTCACGGTACTCTAAGGACCCTGGGACCTTTCCATCTAACTTGCAGCTGAAACCTTCTATGTGTATTTTCTCCCCATTAGATTGTGATGTCCTTGACAACTTACTTCATATTTGTACCTCCAGTGCTTTAATAATAATAAACACTTAATGCATGCTTCATTCTCTCATTTGTTCTTCACTTGAATCTAAATTTTCTGATTCTGAGTTGTGTTTTGTTTTTGTTTTTAAATAACATCAGAAATTTTGAATCCTTCTTCCATTTATATGTAGAAATGGGGTTAGACTAATTTTTCTTGGCCCCAGTACAAAACCCAGGATTTGTTGGTAAGGGTTATGACAACCTAAGAGGTGTTGCTAAACAGGCTTACATATTGCAGCTCTATTCAAATCAAAAGACCAGATGACTAACTTGGAATTACTTTCCAGTCCATGGAGCGTCCATCAAGAGTCTCTTGTGTACTTCTGAGAGAAGCAGGGGGAAGGAACAGGCTAACTAAAGTATAGAAATACCTCCAAGGGTTGATACAGCACTGGTCTCAAAGTCAGAAAGACCTGTACTTGAGTCTCATCTATGACATACATTGACTGTGTGACCCTGGGCAAACCGAATCTCTCAGGCTCTAGGCCAGAGGTGTCCAGCACAGGGTTGGAGGGCAGCATTAAAACCACACACTCTGGAATACATTGGAATCAAATTAAAATGTAATTGGGAAATCTTTAAGAAAATAGATAAAATACAAGAAAACACTGATAATATTAATAGGTGGTTTTCTTAAGTTAATATGTAGCCGAAAGGGATTGTCATGTATGATTTATTGGCCACATTTCTATTTGATTTTGATGGCACTGCTCTAGTAAACTGGAAGTCTGTAAGTTTCAAAGAAGGGACTTTAAGTTGTTAGAGGGAGTTTTCCAAGGCAGGAAAATCATAGGTTCAGGGGTAATCCCTAGCTCTGCATTGTACTACACCCTCTGCCAAGACACTGATGATAAAGAAGAAATTATGAAAAACAACCCCTGACCTCAAGGAGCTTATATTCTATTGGGGAGATACAATAGATGAAGAGATAAGTAGGTAAATGGAATTTTGAGGATGGGAGGAAGCTCCAGAAACTATGGATAAACTCTCTATATAGACATATCTATATACACATATATGTGCATACACACAAATACATGTATCAGTACCAAATATAATAAAAAACCTGAAACCATCTGTAAGTTAAATAGTAGGTGAATAATTGAGTAAATTATGAAACAGCATGGCATAGATGATAGAGAGGGAAGGAAACATGCACTTATTAAGGACGTATAATGTGCCTGGGAAGGTGCTAAGCATTTTATAAATATTATCTCAATTTGATCCTCACAACAGCTACTGCTGTTATCCTTACTTTATAAATGAGAAAACTGAAACAAACTTTTGCAAATCTACTTGTCTTTATTGAGAATTTTTTTTAAAGGACAAGAATACTCCCATTTTAAAATGTTCAGCATTCCATTTTATAGACAGATTATACTGATAACTCATATCCAATGAGGGGTAAAAACTTGAGCGAATAGATCTGTGTCTAATTGTAAGGGGTCTTTGGCCATAGTTTGAGGGGTTTATTAA
The DNA here is from genome assembly GCF_028583685.1 of Petaurus breviceps papuanus. Classification (NCBI taxonomy): domain Eukaryota; kingdom Metazoa; phylum Chordata; class Mammalia; order Diprotodontia; family Petauridae; genus Petaurus; species Petaurus breviceps. The sequence continues at coordinate 24,167,794 of NW_027185698.1, read as the reverse complement.
TGAGGGTCTGTGATAGGCAGGTTGCTTGGACATAAAGAGCAGGGGAAGGATTTAAGAGATGTTTCAGAGGAGGGATAAAAAGGAAGTTTTTTTTGGTAGAAAAGTAGGACATAAGCTTGTTTTGATAGGTAGAGGTCAGATTGTAGAGAATCTTTAATGTTGAACATATTTAGACTTTGTCTTATGGAGAGTAGGGAGCCATTGAAGGTTTTTTTGGGTTGGGGAGAAGGGTTATGCATTTGTGAGGTACACAGAGAACATAAAGTATTTTTCTTTTTTAGATTAATCAGATAGCAGGATGACACCATACTAGGAAAGGGAAACTTTTAAGGCAAGGAGACCATCTAGGAATCTATTGCAATAACATAGGCATGAGGTGGTGGTAGTCTGACCTAGACTTATGGCAGTGGGTGTAGAATTGCTGGACAAGAAAGGAAGGTTGAAGGAAGAATTAGCAGGATTTCTTTTATTGTCTGTGTGTACCCTCCAATTTGTCAATCCTAGTCAGCAAAATAAACCCTCCTGATTGTTCCTCTTTATCGGGATGGTTGGTCTTTAATTTGTAGACAGCCCAATATAGGGGAAAGACCATTGGGTTCAGACAACTTGAGTAAGAAGGCCAGCCCAGCTTCTTAGTGCCTGTATAATTCTGGACAAGTCACCTCCCATCTCTGGTTTTCAGCTTCTTCATTTCTAAAATGAGGGGGTTGGACAAAATCTATAAACCCATGACCTGGGACTGTGTCAGTTATAATTGAGTTATAGGATTTGCGGTGTCATTCAGTAGAAATCACCATAAGAAGTCAGAACTCTATGGAGTCAATACAACAAGTGATGATTAAGCTCCTCCTATGAGGCACTGGAAATACAGAAACAAAGGTAAATGCTTCCTGATTTCAAGGAGATTGTAGTCCATTCTGTGCTTAGCAGCGAGAGAAGGGTGAGGGACGATCTTAAACCAGCTGCATCAAGAACTGAACTTCCCCATCTACTTAAAAGATAGTATCGAGTTTAGAAACATCTGCCATCATATGGCCCAACAACGGGAAGGACAGGCTTTTGACCAAGACTTGAATGCAGCGTACCAGTGCCTGAAGACCATCATCAAGAAGCTGATCCATTCACTGCTGAGCCTCCCAGCTGATGTCTGTGCTTTGGCCTGTATTGCTCTGAGGCAGGTTCTCCAGAATCATCTGGATCTGTGAATGTTATTGATTTGTGAATTGAAGCCAGTCTGGCTATAAGCTTTAGCCAAGGAGATATTGTATAAAGGTCTTAATAGCAAAATGAGCCTTTGAGTATCATCACATCTGGCAGAATTGAGGATTATATGAACAGACTCCTCAGAATTCTTTTCACATTTATAACAATCAGTAACAGCTAGGATTTTCATGAATTTTGCCATTGTTTTTACTTGTTATGTATAAAATACAGTTATATAGTTTGCTTTAGTTATACAATTGGATTAAGTGCATAAATTTCCTCATCAGATATTCCTTTTAACTTGTTATATGTAACATAGATACCTACTTGTTTACTTAGGGCTATTTTGTGGCTGAAGCTCTATTATTAATGAAAGTCTGAGCCCGAATTGTGATATGTGATAATCAATATATGTTCTCTTTTGCTATGTATAAAAAATATAATTGGGAAATTATTAACAAAATAAATAAAAATATAATGAAGCATATATAGTGTTACATTTTAAAATGAAATTAGTATGTGACCTGCAGGGATCCTTATATACATGGATTAGTGGTCCCTCTTTTCTGTGTGAGTTGAACACCCCTGGACTAGATGGTTTCTAAGGTTTTTTTTTCTTGCTCAGTCCATTCTCCCCATTGCCACCAAACTCACCCTAGCATTCGCCTTTGAAACCGATGTGAATAGAGTCTTGTTTCCCTTTTCTCAGGGTTGTGCTTGGATGCTCTAATGGGCCTGCTTGACATGTGAAGTAACTTTGAGCAGACTTGTACATGTATGCTATGTTTGAAAGTAATGAAGTACATCACCTTGATTTAGATTTTCTACATGCTTTAAGAAATCATTAGAAAACACCCAAGTTTTGATCTTTGCCTCCTTAGTTTATCTTTTAGCTTCCTATGTTATTTAATGGAAATCATAGTGGACATTTACATAACTCTTTAAAGTTCACAGCCTGATACACCAGGTTCTCTTACTCAAGACTCACAACAGTCTTGTGAGGTAGGCAATGCAAGTATTATTATCCTCATTTTACATTTGAAGAAACTGATGCATAGAGAGGTGAAGTATGGGGGGCAGCATGATATATAAGAAAGGGCACTAGACTTGTAGTCTGAGCACCTAGGTTTGAATCCTGGCCCTGAGACTTATAAGAGGAATGACCTTAGGTAAGTTACTTAACCTTTTCTGGGCCCCAGGTTTCTCATCTGCAAAATGAGAGGTTGGACAATGTGGCCTAGAAAATCCTTTCCGGCTCTAAATGTTTGATGCCATGACTTGCCCATGGTGTCAGAGGCAGGATTCTCTAAGTCATGATCATAGGATCACAAGATTTAAAGGTAGAGCATCATTTAGTTCATTTCAGAGGAGAGAAATCTGGGCCTAGAAATTTGAGGCGACTTTCTCAAGGTTACACAGGGTGTGAGTGGTAGAGCTGGGGTTTGAGCTCAATTCCTCTGCCCCTAAATCCAAAATCAAATATTCCTTCCCAAAGTCCAAAAGGTCACAATGCAACATTCTATCCCTGTGAAATATTGCCTATCTATACAGTATCTCCTGAAGTTATTGGGGGTGTTCCCATGGACTACTTTTTGCTTGTAGTTGATCTTAGCACATGTTTTTCCGTTGCCTTCTCTTTCAGGTTAATTGTTCCTCCAAATAGAATTCTCTCCTATTAGGAAATTTTTAACTTCCATTTTTAATTTTTGGGGACCTTACAAGAATCTTAGGAGAAATGGACCTGGCTTCCTAAAGAAACATTCCTCTTTAAAAAGTCATTTGCAGTTGTCTGACTGGAATGTAAAATTTCACAGTTTAGTCTATCAGTTCATGTGGCATTACCCTGTCTGAAATGAACTGAGTTCATACATAATTAGCATTCTTCTCTATTCTTACCTTGGTCTCCTTAATGAGTTGGGAATTATGCTTTTGCAATATATTCCAGGAAAGCAGAGATAGCCGAGGATCCTCCCGAGATGCACCATCTTCTCTGCAGGCATCCATTTTGCTCTGATGAAGAACAGTTTTAACTTAGAATTTATATTTTAAGCTTCCTTACAATGATGGAAATGCTATTATACAATAAAGTCAGCAGGTTGTGCTTCCTTAAAGCCCCAAGTCCAATTGTTGTGACCTTCACAATCAACTTAATTAACTGGATTTCTCTGAGTGAAAGCAACAGTGTTGTTTTTTTTAGACTGTCGAAATGTGTTAATAGCTCATCAGCAGGGTATTAATGTTCATTTTTATCCAACAAAGAAGGCAGATATGCCTTTCACAGTTTATTAATTTTAAAGTTCCCCAGACTAAAATCAACTATGAAGGTTAGAAGCCTATTAAAAGTTGGAATGAGTGACCTGGTTGACCATAATTGGCATCTACATGTGTTTTGACAAGGAGTGGCACATTCAGCCATCAGGGGATTAGAGTATGTGAACAAGTTGGAAGTACTTGTGAGGTCAAAAGATAGAGCTTCCAGAAATGGTTGCTAATTAAACTTCAGGGAGAGGAGTGAGTTTATGTACAAGAAAGAGGCACGTGATGAAAGCTTTTGGAACTTGTTTTAAAAATATTCTAAGAGGAGCATAGTCCAAAAGGTTACAGAACAAAAACCCATACGTTTCCTTTGTGGCTCCCTTCTGATAAAAGAAAGACAACTCACTCAGGAAAGAAGAGTTAGATTAGCTAATAGGGTCTGTCTCTTCCCTATTGAATAAACTCCAGAGATTCCTTATTCATCTAGGATCAAATATAAAACCGATTGGCTTTTAAAACCTTTCATAACATGACTCCTTCCTACTTACTTTTCTAGTCTCCTTTTAACTTATTCCCCTCTATGTACTCTTCTGTCACTGGCTTCCTTGCTGTTCCTCCCAATATAACACTCAAATCTCCCAGCTTTCATTTCTGGGACTTTTCCCTGGCAGTTCCCCATGCCTGGAATTTTCTCCCTCCTCATCTCTGCCTCCTGGCTTTCTGGATTTCCTTCAACCCTCAGCTAAAATTCTACCTTCTGCAAAAAGTCTTTCCCATTCCACCTTAATTGTCTGTCTGAGACTATTTCAATTTATCTTGTATACATCTTGTTTGTAAATAGTTGTTTGTGTGTTGTCTCCCCCATCAGACTGAGTTCTTTGTGAGCGGAGCTTGTTTTTTCCCTTTACTTTCTATCTGTAGCACTTAGCATAGTAAGACACAAAGTAGGTGTTTAATGAATTTTAGTTGACTGACTGACCAGATCTTTGGCACATTGTCTACCAGAAAATGGATTGATTGAGTGGCTTCTAATTTTTTTGTCATTATCATTACCATAATTGTCATCATCATAATAGCTTAGTTGACCTTGACAGATAAGTACTAAATACCCTATGGTATGGTGGAGAGGCAAAGTAATGAAGAAAACTCAGTTTAACTCAATGGATATTTATTGGGCACCTACTATGTGAAGAATAGGAGTCAAAATAGTTAGAGACAGAGAGAGACAGAGAGGCAGAGAGAGAGAGAGAGACAGAGAGACAGAGAGAGAGACAGAGAGAGAGAGAGAGAGAGAGAGAGA
>NW_027185698.1:24133056-24162935 GCF_028583685.1 Petaurus breviceps papuanus | reverse complement strand
AGAGACAGAGACAGAGAGACAGAGACAGAGAGACAGAGAGACAGAGAGACAGAGACAGAGACAGAGAGAGACAGAGAGACAGAGAGAAAGCACACCAGACTTAGAATAGTGAAGCCCTGCATCAAAGGCTTGCCTCAGACAATACTTAGAGGTGTGACCCAGACCAAGTCACTTAAAGTTTTAATGTTCCAGGAAGATTTCTGAAATTCTAAATTGGACTACAGTTGCTGATTTGTATTGGTATAAAGAGTTTCCTCACATGGAGCTTCCCTTATCAGTGAAATCAAAATTCCAGAATAAGCAAACAAAAATGTAAATGTTCATGCCCTCAGAAGATTCTGGAAAGATGGCGGAGTAGGTCAGAAAACTTTGACTCTGCAAATTTCTTCCACAAAAAAAAAAAAAGAGAACACTGCCTCAGAGCAGCAGAAATAAATATGAGGTAAAGCTATTGTTCTCCTAAGACAATTTGAGAAGACCCCTGGAAATAACCGACCTCTGGGGTGGAGGTTTGGGCTGAGTGAAGTATAAACACCTCCCAGGTCAATGTAGAATCCAGAAACAACAAGCCCCAGGGGCAGGTGGGTAGAGACGCAACCTCAGCCTTAGAAACTTTCATTTTGCACATGGTTTGGGGGTCTGACTGGGCTGAGTAGAAGACTGAAGGACCTTTCACTGTTGAGGGACGCCAAGCACAGCTGTGCTGACTGGACATGTTATTGGGCTGTAGCAGCTGGGAGAAGGAACTAATACAAGCTTGGTGAGTGCAGTAGTGAGGGATGGGAACCCTGCTGTCTGTGGACACTTGCAAGAGAGCAGAGTCCCTGGTTTCAGTGCAGGGGCAGAGAGGACAGATATAGTTTGCAGCCACTGGAGCAACTGTAGGGAGCAAGATCATTTGTGGTACAGTGTGGCTGGGGGTACATGACTTAGGAGTGGAGAGGAGAGCCCAAGGTTGAACCCTGGGACAGACTTCAGAAAATAAAAATAAGGAGGAACTGCGACTTGGGGCATCATCCCCCTACCTGGGGACTGTAACTTGATTACACTAATAGCTGCAAAAAAAAAAAAGAATAAAACAATAAATAAACAAACAAATAAATACATAAAGATGAGGAAGCAAAGGAGAAAGAACTCAGTCATAGATAGTTTCTATGGGGATAGAGAGGATCTGGATTCATATTCAGAGAAAGATAATGGAATTTAAAAAGCCACTCCTTTTCCAACGAGAAACATCAGATGGTCCCCAGCACAAAGAGTTCTTGGAAGAACTTTAAAGTTCTTCTTTAAAGAAGAGGACTTTAAAGAAAAGGACTTTAAAAATCAAATAAGAGAATTTGAGGAAAAATTAGAAAAAAAAATAAAAGCATCCAGGAAAATTAGGAAAAGAAAGTCAACCAAACTGAAATAGAGATCAAAAAACAAGGAAGAAAATAATTCCTGGAAAACTAGAATTGGGTAAGGGGAAGCTAATGACATATAAAGATGCCAAGAAATCATAAAACAAAATCAAAAGAATGAAAAAATAGAAAAGAAAGTGAAACATCTCATCAGAAAAACAACAGATTTGGAGAACAGATTGCCGAAAAATAATACAAGAATAGTCAGACTACCTGAAAAATATGATAAAAAAAAAAGAATCTTGATACACTATTACAAGAAATTTTCAAGTAAAATTACCCTGAAGTTTTAGAACAAGAAAGCAATGCAGAAATAGAAAAAATCCACTGATTATCATCTGAAAGAGATCCCAGGAGGAAAACTTACAGGAATATCTTAGCTGACTTTCAAAGTTCCTAGGTTAAGGAGAAACTGTTGGAAGCAACAAGGAAAAAAAGAGTTTAAATATCATAGAGCTACAATAAGGTTTACAGACCAAGCAGGTATTCCATTGAAGGACATAGGTCTTGGAATGCTATATTCCATAGAGCAAAAGAGCTGGGTTTATGACTAAGGGTAACTTACCCAGCAAAGCTAAGTATAATCCTGAATGAAAAAAAATGAATAGTTAATGAACTGACTTTCAGGTTTTTGTGACAAAAACCCTAGAACTTAAGGAAAAATTTGACATATAACATCCAAGAGACATATAAGGTAAACATTAAAGATCAATTATAAGGGACTCAATAAGGTCAAATTGTTTACTTTGTATATGTGAAAATATTAACAGTACTCTTTTACTGTCATCATTATTTGGGTAATTTGAAAGAAAGGCTTGGAATGAACTGAGTATGATGGGGGTGATTCTAAAAATATTGTTTAGGGTAATTATCTCATACAAATGAGGTATAAAAGGAAACCGAGAGGGCAGGTAGCGTTGGAACCTTATTCTAATCAGTAATGGGTTAAAGAAAGAAACCTATGAAGGAAGATGCTATCTGCCTTCAGAGAAACATGACAGGTAGAAATAAACAGTCTTATATGTGTATGTTTATAGATATGTATATGTGTATATATATGTGTATGTGTGTATCCATGCTAAATTGTAGCATTCTTTAGTGGGGGGGGGGCAGAAAGGGAAGGGAAAAAAATAAAGTAAAAAGTACACAACAGAAAAACCAATAAGGAAGCAAAGAAAAACTGGGCAGCTCCTAAAACAGTATGAATTATTTATTATATAGGTTTTCTTTTTTTTCTTTTTATTTTTTTAATTTATTAATTTGTTTGTTTCCTTTTAGTTCACAGGATTCAATTCCACAATTCCACAACTCCACATTTTGTCCCCCTCCCTTCCCCCTCCCCCCCATGGCGGCTTATAGTCAAGTATAGGATCTGTAAATACTTTCACATTATACATTGGTCAGGTTATAAGGACAGATTGTACCAGCTGGAATGAAAAATGGTAAAGAGGACATAAAACCAAATAAGAGAACGAAAAAGATCAGGTATTTTGCTTCCACCTGGATATAAACTTAGTTCTTTCTCTGGATGCACATTTTTCTCTCCATCATGAGTCTTTTGGGATTGACTTATATCCCTGCATTGCTGAGAAGAGTCCAGTCTATCAAAGTTGGTCATCACACATACATTGTGTCTGTAATTGTGTACAAATTTCTCTTCTCTTCTCACTCAGCATCAGTTTGTATAAGCCTCTCCAGGTAAATATGAAGACTGCCTGCTCCTCGTTTCTTATAGCACAATAGTATTCCATAACATACATATAGAACAACTTGTTCAGCCATTCCCCAATTGATGGGCACCCCCTTAATTTCCAATTCTTTGCCACAACAAAAAGAGCTGCTATAAACATTTTTGTACATATGGGTCTTTCTCCCATTTCTATGATCTCTTTGGGATATAACCCTAGAGGTGGTATTGCTGGATCAAAGGGTATGAAACTATTTATAGCCCTTTGGGCATGATTCCAGATTGCTCTCCAGAAAGGCTGGATCAGTTCACAACTCCACCAACAATGCATTAGTGTTCCAATTTGCCCACATCCTCTCCAGCATTTGTCATTTTCCTGTTTTGTCATCTTAGCCAATCTGACTGGTGAGATGTGGTACCTCAGAGTTGTTTTGATTTGCATTTCTCTAATCAATAGTGAATTAGAGCATTTCTTCATGTGCTTATAGATAGTTTTAATTTCTTTCTCTGAAAACTGCCTGTTCATATCCTTTGACCATTTATCAATTGGGGAATGACTTGTATTCTTATAAATTTGACTCAGTTCTCTGTATATTTTAGAAATGAGTCCTTTGTCAGAGACATAGGTTGTAAAGATTCTTTCCCAATTTCCCACCTCCCTCTTAATCTTGGTTACATTGGCTTTGTTTGTACAGAAACTTTTCAATTTCATGTAGTCAAAATTATTCATTTTACATTTTATAATGTTCTCTAATTCCTGTTTAGTCATAAAGTCATTCCCTCTCCACAAATCTGATAGGTAAACTATTCCTTGTTTTAGCAGACTGCTTACAGTATCAACCTTTATACCTAGATCATGAACCCATTTAGACTTGATTTTGGTATATGGTGTTAGATAATGGTCTATGCCCAGTTTCTGCCATACTATATTCCAGTTTTCCCAGCAGTTGTTGTCAAATAGTGAGTTCTTATCCCAAAAACCAGGGTCTGGAGGTTTATCAAACAATACATTACTATAGTCATTGACTTCTGAATCTCATGTGCCTAATGTATTCCATTGATCCACTCCTCTATTCCTCAGCCAGTACCAAGTGGTTTTGATGACTGCTGCTTTATAGTACAGATTGAAATCTGGTAAAGCTAGTCCACCTTCCCTAGCATTTCTTTTCATTAATTCCCTTGATATCCTGGACCATTTATTCTTCCAAATAAATTTTGTTACTATTTATTCTAACTCTATAAAGTAGTTTTTTTGTAAATTAATTGGTATGGCACTAAATATTTAATTTAATTTAGGTAAAATTGTCATTTTTATTATATTAGCTTGACCCAGCCATGAGCAATTGATATTTTTCCAATTAGTTAGATCTGACTTTATTTGTGTGAAAAGTGTTTTGTAGTTATGATCATACAGGTCCTGGGTTTGTTTTGGCAGGTAGATTCCCAAATATTTTATAATGTCTACAGTAACTTTAAATGGGATTTCTCTTTCTACTTCTTGCTGTTGAATTTCATTGGAAATATATAGGAATGCTGAGGATTTATGTGGGTTTATTTTATATCCAGCAACTTTGCCAAATTCATTTATTGTCTCAAGCAGTTTTTTTACTTGATTCTCTAGGATTCTCTAAGTATATCATCATATTATCTGCAAAGAGTGATAGCTTGGTTTCTTCTTTGCCTAACTTGATTCCTTTGATTTCTTTTTCTTCTCTAATTGCTACTGCTAACATTTCTAGTACCAGATTGAATAAGAGGGGTGATAGTGGACACCCTTATTTCACCCCTGATCTTATGGGAAATGCTTCTAGCTTCTCCCCATTACATATAATACTTGCTGATGGCTTTAAATAGATGCTACCTATTATTTTGAGGAAGGCTCCATTTATTCCTATACTTTCTAATGTTTTTAATAGGAATGGATGTTGTATTTGTCAAAGCCTTTTCTGCATCTATTGAGATGAAAATGTGGTTTCTGCTAGTTTTATTGTTGATATGATCAATTATACTGATGGTTTTCCTAATATTAAACCATCCTTGCATTCCTGGAATAAATCCTACCTGATCAAAGTGTATTATTCTTGAGATAAATTGCTGTAGTCTTTTTGCTAGTATTTTATTTAGAATTTTTGCATCTATATTCATGAGGGAGATTGGTCTATAATTTTATTTCTCTGCTTTATCTCTTCCTGATTTAGGTATCAGTACCATATTTGTGTCATAAAAAGAATTTGGCAGGACTCCTTCTTCACTAATTTTCCCAAATAGTTTGTAGAGTATTGGAATCAATTGTTCTTTAAATGTTTGATAGAATTCACTAGTGAATCCATCTGGCCCTGGAGATTTTTTCCTAGGGAGCTGACTGATGGCTTGTTCAATTTCTTTTTCTGAGATGGGATTATTTAAGTAATTTACTTCCTCTTCAGTTAATCTGGGCAACTTGTATGTTTTTAAATATTCATCCATTTCCCTAAGATTGTCAAATTTATGTGCATACAATTGGGAAAAATAATTCCTAATTATTGTTTTGATTTCCTCTTCATTGGAGGTAGATTCACCCTTTTCATTTTTGATACTCATAATTTGGTTTTCTTCTTTCTTATTTTTATCATATTGACTAAGGGTCTATCAATTTTATTGGTTTTTTCATAAAACCAGCTCTTGGTTTTATTTATTAGTTCAATAGTTTTCTTAATTTCGATTTTATTAATCTCTCCTTTTGTCTTAAATATTTCTAATTTAGTATTTAATTGGGGATTTTGAATTTGTTCTTTTTCTAGGTTTTTTAATTGCATGCCCAATTCATTGAGCTCCCTTTTCTCTAATTTAATAACGTATGCACTCAAGGATATAAAACTTCCCCTAAGAACTGCCTTTAATGCAACCCACATATTTTGGTATGTTGTCTCATTATTATCATTCTCTTGAATGAAATTACTGATTGTTTCTATAATTTCTTGTTTGACCCACTCATTCTTTAGGATTAAATTGTTTAATTTCCAATTAGTTTTTAGTCTGTCTTTCCCTGGCCATGTATTGCATATAATTTTTATTGCATCATGATCTGAGAACGATGCATTTAATATTCCTGCCTTACTGCATAGAATTGTGAGGTTTTTATGCCCTAGAACATGGTCAGTTTTTGAGTATGTGCCATGAACCGCTGAGAAGAAAGTATATTCCTTTTTATCCCCATTCAGTTTTCTCCAGAGATCTATCATACCTATCCTCTCTAAAATCCTGTTCACCTCCTTAACTTCTTTCTTTTTTATTTTGAGGTTGGATTTATCAAGTTCAGATAGGGGGAGATTAAGGTCTCCCACTAGTATAGTTTTGCTATCTATTTCTTCCTCTAATTCCTTTACCTTCACCTCTAGGAATTTGGATGCTACACCACTTGGTGCATATATGTTAAGTAGTGATATTGCTTCATTCTCGATCGTGCCTTTTAACAGGATATAGTTTCCTTCCTTATCTCTTTTAATTAGGTCAATTTTTGCATTTGCTTTATCTGAGATAAGGATTGCTACCCCTGCTTTTTTTTACTTTAGCTGAGGCATGATATATTTTACTCCAACCTTTTACCTTTAGCTTGTGTGTATCCCTCTGTTTCAGATGTGTTTCTTGTAAACAGCATATTGTAGGATTATGATTTCTAATCCATTCTGCTATCCATCTCCATTTTATGGGAGAGTTCATTCCATTCACATTTACAGTTATGATTGTTATCTGTTTCTTTCCCCTCATCCTATTCCTGCCCCTGTTAATGTTCATATTTTCCTTCCCTTCTCCCTTCCCCCCCTTAATAGTTTTCCTTTTGACCACCACCTCCCTCAGTGTTCCCTTTTTGGCCCCCCTCCCTTTTCCTCCCCTTTCCCCTTACTACTTCCCTCCCTACAAACCACTCCTATCCCCCTTTCGTAACCCTTTCCCCCTCCTACTGCCTGTAGGATATTGTTATACTTAATGAAGTATGCTATTTTTTCTTCGCATCAAGAATGACAGGAACAAATCTCATGCGAAGCTCCTCTCCCTCCCCTCTTTCCCTCTAACATGATACTTTTTGCGTTTCTTCTCTGTAGCATCCTATGCTTAACTGGTTGTTATTCCCTCCTTGTACCAGAACCAATGAGGGAAAAGTTCATATGCTTCCCAACCCCCTCCCTTTTTTTCCTCTGCTATACAGTTTTTATGCCTCTATGAGTGGCATAATTTACCCTTTTCCACTTCAACCATTCTTTTTCTTCCATTGCAGTCCCTTTGTAGCCCTTAACAAGATTTTTAAAAAATCGTCATTTTGTGTATTTTATAGTCATATCCTCTACTTGTCTATAACCAGTTTGCTCTTATCAAATAGCAGGGTGTGTGTGTGTTCTCCTTGTTTACCTTTCTAAGTCACTGTTGCATCTCGTAATTGGAGGTTGAATTTTCCATTGAGTTCTGGCTTTTTTATCAAGAAGGTCTGGAACTCTGTTATATCATTGAATGACCATCTCTTTGCCTGGAAGAATATGCTCAGTCTCGCTGGGTATGTGATCCTTGGTTGTAACCTGAGCTCTTTTGCCTTCCAGGAAAATTGTATTCCACTGCCTCCGATCTTTCAGTGTAGAGGCTGACAAATCCTGTGCAATCCTCACTGTGGACCCTCGATATTTGAATTGTTTCTTTCTGGCCGCTTGAAGTATTTTCTCTTTTATCTGGTAGTTCTGGAGTTTGGCCACAACATTTCGAGGATTTTTCAGTTTGGGATCTCTTACAGCAGGTGTCCGGTGGATTCTCTGGATTTCTATTTTCCCCTCAGGTTCTAGTATCTCAGGGCAGTTTTCCTTAACAAGCTCTTGGAGAATGTTGTCCAGGCTCATTTTTTCATCATAATTTTCTGGTAGGCCTGTGATTCTCAGATTTTCTCTCCTGGATCTGTTTTCCCGGTCAGTTATTTTTCCTTTGAGGTATTTTACCTCTTTTTCTAATTTTTCATTTTTGTTGCTTTGCTTGGCTAATTCTTGGTTCCTCATAGAGTTATTTGTTTCCATTTGGTTAATTCTGGTTTTTAGCAAATCATTTTCCTTGGTTAATTTTTGAAGCTCCTTTTCCATATCATACACTTTTCTTTTTAGAGAGATGTTTTCCTCATTATAATGTTTTTCTAATTCTGCTATTTTCGTTTTGAGAGAATTATTCATTTTGTCTTCTATCTCTCTCATTTTGTTTTCAAAGTTCCTTTTGATCTCATCTAGGAGAGCCTTCTGTGCTTGGGACCCATTCCCTGTTGAAGTTTCAGCTGTGGGTGTGGAGTCCACATTGTCTCCTTCTGAGGTTGGTTCCTCCCTCTGAGGATAGTAGGACTCCAGAGTCTTTGTCTTTGTAGTCTGCTTTCTACCCATTTTGAGGCAGGGTCCTAGCCATGCCCTTCCTCTAGGATCCCAAGCTTTTACTGTAGAGGGTTTTGCCCTGGGCAATAGTTACTATGTTTTCAGGGTCAGAGGCGGGGTTTGGAGCAAGTGGGGTTCACTCTGTCATCCTCGTCTTTGGAGGTCCTGAAAGGGGCTTTTTAAAAAAAATTTCTGGGCTATGAAGTGGTAGCCCCAGGAGTATTTGCTGTCCAGGACAGGGGCCCCTGTATTTGCTTCTTACCTTGCTCTTTCCAGTCCCAGACCTTTGGTGATAGGCCTGGTAGTGGACCTTGTGGTTAGTGGGAAGACTTGCCCTATGAGTTGATCAGGCCCCTTCCAGGCCTGCGTCTGCCATGCCGCGCCTTCCCGGCCTGTGTCTGCCGCGCCTATATAGGTTTTCTTGAAATGGAAATTTATTGTTTTATATTTAATCCTCTTTTATAGTCTGCTGTGTATATGGCAATGTTTTTTCTTTCTTTCCTCATTTTGTATTTAAGTTTAAAATAAAAAAAATTATTAAATTAAAAAGAAAGTTCATGCCCTCAAGGAGCTTCTGTATTACTGTGAACACAGAAAAGATACACAAAGAAGTTTATTTGAGGAGAGTGAGAAGACTAACAGTTAAAGGGGTTGGAAAGACTTTTGTTGGGCCCTAAAGGATGCTCAGTATTCTCAATTTCAGGAGTGAAGAGAGAGCACATTCCAGGTACAGGGGCAGTCAGTTCCAAGGCATGGGAATGGAAGATGAAATGCTAAATCTGGTAAGAACTGGTTGGTCTGACTGGATCAGAGAGCTTATACAATTGAGTTATGTATACAAATAAGTCTGGAGAGGTGAATTAAAGCCAGACTGTACAGGACTTTAAGTCCTGGGATGAAGCAATAGGGAGCTACTGAAGATTCTTGAGCTGGGGAGTGGTGTGGTCATACCTACATTTTAAGAATATTAATTTGGCAGGTGTCTGGAGGATTGATGGAAAAGGACAAAGATTGGAAGCAGGGAATGACATATGAAAAGTCTGAGACACAATTTCTGGGTAATTAATAATCATTTTATTAATTATAACTAGCTAATTGTTAAAGAACAAATAACTAGGTCAGTGGCACTCTTGGAAAACAAAGATGAAATTTGGGGGCCATTGAATGTGTATATAAACTTGGAAGAATGTATGTTTCCAAAAAGCAGAAATCAAATTTAATTGGTTAACAATTAATGAGAATACAAAAAGGTTATGGGAATGAGAATCTGAAGATTTTCCCTGCCCCTTGGCTCTCTGATAGGCTTAAGTGGCTCTGAGAACCCTCCTTGATTTGAGGATATACTCTGCCTCCTAATAGGCTGAATGTGCTCACCTGGAGCCTATAGAGGGAGGCTTGTTTTTCAGGAATGCCTACACCTTGTTACTTTGTGATTGGGCAGTGGGTCAAGAGTGTTGTGACATTCTCTGACCCAGGAAAAGGCTACATATATCCCTATGTGAGGTTTTGCTCTAGGGTTCACTTTGGGAAGAGGTGTGTGATGTAGCCAGATGAGACTCTGGGCAGCCATTGAGCCCCCTGGCTTTGAAAACCCAGATGTTGGTGCTTCCCTCTCTGGTAACTAGGTATGGATATAATGGTCAGACAGTTGGAGGCCTGTCTGCTGATCTGTCTCTCTGTCTGCTTGTAACTTCTGTTTGTATTCTCTGATGTTTGATTGATTAAAGTAAGATTGTTGACCCATTTTGAGTTGCTTTCCTTTAAAAAAGCAGATCTAGGAACCTATGCTAGCAGCCACCCTGGGTATGCTAGGGTGCTTGCTGCTACAGAATATTATAATGAGGGGCTGTGTATGATATTCTGATCATGTCACTCTTGGACTGACTCATCTCCATACCCAGAACACACCTGCACTGGGGTAGTCTAGAGTAGACAAAGACATCTCCACCCAATAGAATAATGGTGGGGTTAGGTGAGAATTCCACCTACATAAGATGTCTGTGTGGGGTGAATTCTTTGGGCAAGGTCAGAAATATCCTTTAAAGACTGAACTTTGAATGAGGAAATAGGGAAAAAAACCCCTCTGGCTTTCCCCTCCTTCCCGTACTAATTGTTTGTTAATAATTATTTCTCTCCAGGGATATCAATTATAAGACTCCAGGTAAGACAAGATGATTGGTCTTGTGAATTGAGAGGAGGTAGTGTTGAGAGCTGTTTTGGGGGAAGTTTCAGTAGGACTTGGCAATTGTGGGTATGGGTAAGGTGGAGGAAAAAAATGAAAGAATTATATGATTGGATGAATGGTGGTGATCTCAATAGAAATAGGGATGGTAATAGGTTCTTTTTTTTGTGTTGAGTTTGAGATGTTAAAAGCTCATCCAAGTGGTTATATTCAGCAGGCATTTAACAATATAAGATTGTAACAGCTCATGAGACAGATAAGGAACACATACACAAACACACACCCGTGTGTGTATATACATACACATATGCATATATACATATGTATGTATATACATATATTTATATTTGAGAGCTATTACATTGGGATGGCAATTGAATTTAGGGAATTTGATGAAATTACTATCACTGAAAATGTCCAGAGAAGAAAGTGCTAGGGCAGAGCTTTGCAGAAAACCTAGGATGGGAGATAGATGATGAGAAGGAGGAGCAGCTAATCAATCAAAGAAAAAAATGTAATAAGCACTTACTGTGTTCTAGGTATTAGCACCATCCCTCCCCTCAAGAAGCTCACCTTCTAGGAGAGGAGACAGCATGAAACAAACGTGAAATCTACAGGATAAACTGAAGATGACCTCAGAGGCAGGGCACGAGGATTAAGGGTGATTGGGAAAGGCTTCTTCAGAAGCTATGATGTTAGCTGAAACTTTGAAGGAAAGGAAGCATGGAGGAGGAGGAAAAGAATTTCAGCTATG
Source organism: Petaurus breviceps papuanus (assembly GCF_028583685.1). Classification (NCBI taxonomy): domain Eukaryota; kingdom Metazoa; phylum Chordata; class Mammalia; order Diprotodontia; family Petauridae; genus Petaurus; species Petaurus breviceps. Next base: position 24,151,540 of record NW_027185698.1, on the reverse strand, counting down.
CAGGACAGCCAATGAAAATGCATGGGGTTGGGAGATGGAGTGTCTTGTGTGAAGGACAGTAAAGAGGCTAGTGTTTCATGGATTGTAGAGGGTATGATGGGCAATAGGTGTATGAAGACTGGAAAGATTAGGCTAAATAGAGGATGTTATATTTGATTCTGGAGGCAACAGAGAACCCCCTGGATTTATTGAACTAGGGAGTGTGTGACAAGGTCTGACTTGCCCTTTAAGATCAATTTGACAGCTGAGTGAAGAATGGACTGGATTGGGGGACTCAACACCGGAGAACAGCCAGCAATCTATTACAAGAAGGCAGGCAGGAGCTAAAGAGGGCCTACACCAGGGTGCTGGCAGTCTCAGAGGAGAGAGTGAGGTATGTACGAGAGATGCTATGAAAGTAGAATCCACAGACAGTGAGAAGTTGAGGATAACACCTAGGTTGTGACCAAAGTAATAGAGATCTTTCAGGGGGAGGATAGTATCACAAGCTATCATATGAGTTTAAATAGGGTAAGGATGGAGAATTAAAATTAAGGAGATTTTGGTTATTTAAAAAATCTTTTTTGGAAGGGGGAAAGCAAGGCAATTGGGGTTAAGTGACTTGCCTCAGGTCAAATAGCTAGTTAAGTGTCAAATGTCTGAGGCCATATTTGAACTCAGGTCCTCCTGAGTCTAGGGCCAGTGCTCTATTCACTGTGCCACCTAGCTGCCCCTAGCTGTAATTTTAGAGAGAGCAATTTCAGGAAAATAGTGGATGGGGGTGGGGAGGGAGAGGGCAGACCTTGAGGGGCTAAATAATAGGTGAAAGGTAAGGTGGTCAAGGTAACAATCAATAGAAGGACTTTTTTTAGGATCTTTATTGTGAATGATAAGAGAGATATAGGATGATACCTAGATGATACTGTCAGAGGCCAGTGAAAGATTTTTTTTTTAAAGGATGGAAAAGAACTGGACATTTGTAGGCAGCAGAGAAGGAACCCATAGAAGCTGGAATTGAGGAAGAAGGCATGATTGAAAGGGAAAGTTACCAGAGGAGACAAACCATCTCCTCATCAGTCACCAAATCAGAGACCAGTCCTGAGCAGGGACCTGAGCCCTTTTGTCTAAGGAGTTCCTGACCTGAAGCACAGTTGTTTGTCCAGATCAGTGAGGGCCTTACTACACTTAACTACATGGGCCCGGCTGGCTCTTGTCATGCTCCACACAGCAATCTTGCTGCCCAACATATACCTCCCATGCTTCCCTTCCCACTCTCCCCCAGTCCTAATTTTGCTTTCGGATTCTGAAGCTATAATCAAGTCAATAATGCCATTGCTACTGGAAAAAGTGTGTCCATCTGCAATCTACTCTCCTATGGGATCTATTCACTATCCTTAAAACTTCCCAAACCAAAAAGCCCCTCCCTGCCTACCACTCTTCTTTTAGAGTGTAAGCTCTTTCAGGGTGGGGACTGTCTTTGCTTTTGTATTTTTATTCCCTTCCTTTAGCTCAGTGCTTGGCACTTACTATGTATTAAATAATAGATGTTTTTTCATTCATTCATTCGATCAAGGACACAAATAAAAGAGCTGGCAGTAAGAAAGTAAGTTTTCTGCAGGGATTGGCTCCTAGGAGAAAATAAGGAGATAGGGTAATACAGAGTTCTGGGTTATGGAGAAGGGAAGAAGAGGATACTTAAGGAAATCGCCTTGATTTTATTGGGAAAATAGAAGGTGAAAGGGACCTGGACTAGGGAACTTGTGTAGAAAAGAGGAGTTTTCTTAGAACAGTTGCTGTGGGGAGTGTTATAAATAATCAAGGATTTTGTGCAATCATGAGGATTCAATGGAGATTATAGAAAAATGTGTAGTGGATCAAGTTGGCATGGTTATTTGAATTCTCCCATCAGTGTTTAACAGCCGTGAGTAGGAGGAAAAAAAGCAGACAGTGGAAGAAAGCAAGCTTGGGATTTGGCAAGGTACACGTTATGCTAAGAGAGGGAGACAAGAGAGTCAAAGGGACTGGATTGTGTGTGGGGGGGAATATATGATTAAGACTCCAAAGGGTGGTTAGTGAGGTCAGAGTAGGGGTGATGGCTAGTAGAAAACATGGAGACTTGTATTGGAAATCATGGCAAGGATAAAGACGAGGCTTATGAGAAGTGAGGAAAAGGGAAGGAATGGTAGGTTGTGATCAGTTAAGAATTTTAGAATTCAAAATAATGCAAATAGCACAGTTATAGGTAATGGTTAGATCTAAGTTATGACCATCCCTGGGAGTGACTGGGGCAGGGTGAAGAAATAGGTCATGGGAGCTGAGGAGACTAGTTAAATGAATAGCCGGTGTGTTTGGATGGAGATATCTATGTATCTATATCTCTACATATATCTTTACGTACACACACATATGTTGTGTGTGTATATATATGTTGTGTGTGTGTGTGTGTATATATATATATATATATGTTATATAACCACATTCCTGAACATGAGGGCTTGGGGTGGAGGGTAGAGGAATTCAGAGAGCCAAGTACTGAAAAGAAAAAAATTGGAAACTAAAAACTCAATTATATATCAACAACTGAAAATATAAATGAAATGGATATTTATAAAAATTTAAAATGTCTCGATTAACAAAACAAGAAATAAAGAATCTAAATAGCCCAATATAAAAATAAATCGAGCAAATTTTGAATGAATAATGAGAAGGGAAAAAATCCCATGTCCAGATGGATTTATAAGAAAATTCTCTCAAATATTTGAAGATTGAATAGCTCCTGTGATACATAAAGTGTTCACAGAAATAAAGAAGGTACTCTACTCAAACTCCTTCAAAGAAAAATATTGTCTTGATACATTAATCAGGGAGAAATAAGGCAGAGAAGGAAAACTAAAGACCAATATCAGGAATTATTTTTTTAATAGATACTGAACCTATGATTTCATTGGTATAGGAAACTCCTGGTGAAGAAATTTCTTCAAAAAGTGCAGACTGACATCTACTCACAACTTATAAAGTAGGAACACTTCTCTAAGTCTGATATCTTTGGGGGTAGGGTAGGGACAGCCTGAAAATTAGGAAGAGCCAGGTTCAAATTCCATCCTTGTTACACAGAAGCTGTGTGACCCTGGGCAAGTCCCTTAACATCACAATGCCCTGGGCAATTCTTTCAGATCAAGAATAAATATTGATATAAAATTTCAGCAAAGAGGTTACATTAGTATATTCAAAAACTATTGGATTAATACCAGGAATGTAAGGACAAAGTATGAGGAGGGAGGGCCCTTCAAATGTGGGGAAAATCTAATGCAAAGTTATGAAGACAGAAAATGTCTCATTTATAAGAATGCAAGAAGGTCAGTGTGGCCAGACCACAGAATGTAGAAAAGGGAGTAATGTATAAAAAGGTTGGCAAGTAGGTTAGGTCTATGTTGTGAAGAACTTTACAAGGCAAACAGAATTTATGTTTGATTCCCTAGACAGTAGGAAGCCAACTGGAGTTTAGTGGATAGGAGAATGACATGGTCAGACTTGTGCTTTAGGAAAATCACTTTATTCCTGTTTGGAAGAGAGGTTAAAATGAGGAAATACTTGAGGCAGGGGGAAAAATTAGAATTTTATAGTAATTCAGGCCAGAGGCTGATAAGAGCCCAACTTAGAGTCATAGACACGTGAGAAGACAGATGCTAAGAGATGTTGTGGAGATGGGAAAACTAAATGGATATATCGAGTAAGGAAAAGTGAGGAGCCAAGGGTGATATTGAAATTGAAAACCTGGATGACGGGAAGTTTGATGATGTTTTGACAGACATAAGGAAGCTTGGAAAAAAGGAGTTTTGGCAAAAGATAATGAGCTCTATTTTGGATATGTTGAGTTTGAGATACCTATAGGGCATTAGTTATTATTATTATTATTATTATTTTGCTTTTTGGAGGGGGGAGGGCAGGGCAACTTAATAGTGACTTGCCCAAGGTCACAGGGCTAGTTTTGTGTCCTGACTCCAGGGCTGGAACTCTATTCACTGGGTCACCTAGCTGCCCCCAGGGCATTAGTTTTAAATGTCTGAGCCTCGCTTAGAAACAAATAACAGGTGCTCTGGAGGGACATTAACCCTAGACTTTTGAGTAATCCACATAGAGTTGATAAACCCATTGGACACCATAAAGTCACCAATAGGCAAAGTGTAGAGAGAGAAGAGGACCCTGGACAGAACTTTGGGGAACACATATTTAGCAAAGTGATGTGGATGGTGAGCCAGTAAAAGAGTGAGGGGTGGTCAGAAAAGTAGAAAGAGAACCAAGAGAAGAGTAACAAAAGCACTGTGTAACAAAACACTTAGATTGAGGGGGGGCTAGGTGGTGCAGTGAATAGAGCATTGGCCCTGGAGTCAGGAGGACATTGAGTTCAAATCTGGCCTCAGACACTTGACAACACTAGCCATGTGACTTGGACAAGTCACTTAACCCCAACTGCCCTCCAAAAAAAGCAAAAAAGACCCCCCCAAAAAAACCAACCCCTCCCCCCAAAAACACCCCACTTAGATTGAAGATAGAATCTAGGAAGGAAGAGTAGTCACTAGTGCCAAACACTGTAGAAAGGTTGAGAAGAATAAGACCTGTGAAAAAGTCATTTAATTAGGCATTTATAGGATCACTGGCAACTTTGGACAGAGCAATTTCAGTTGAGTGATGTGGTGAGAGGTTAAATTGTAAAGGATTGGGAAGTCAGTGAAAGAGATGAGAATGTGGAGGTAGCCAGTGTAGACAGCTTTTTTCCAAGGAGTTTGGCCATGAAAGGGAGGAGAGATATATGATGATAGCTTGAGGGCATAGTAAAATTTGTTGTTCAGTCATTTTTCCGTCATGTCCAACTCTTCCTGACCCCATTTGGGGTTTTCTTGGCAGAGATACTAGAGTGGTTTGCCATTTCTTCATCCAGCTCATTTTACAGATAAGATAACTGAGGCAAACAGGGTTAAATGTGACTTGTCCAGGGTCACACAGTAAGTGTTTGAGGAGATGAATCTTCCTGACTCCAGACCTGGCACTCTACTTCTGTGCCACCTAGCTGCCCACAGTAAAATCTAGTGAATCTTTTTGTAAGGACAGGAGAAAGTCGAAAGTTTTTGTAGATATGAGGGCAAGAAGCAGTAGACAGGGAGAGAGTGAATATCAGAGAGAAGATGATTGAAGGGACAATCTCTCCTAGAGAAGAGGGGATGGAATCAAGGGACTGGTATAGAGAGCTGAGAGTTGGGGAGGAGAAAGATCACTTCTTTATCAGTGACTGGGGCAAAGGAAGGGAGAATGGGGGATGTTGCCAAGAGGTTTTGAGATGTGGGAGGCAAATGAAATGGGAGGTTGGAAGAGAGGAGAGCAGAGAAGTTTTGGAATAGTCTTGGTAGGGATTGGGATGGAGAATGAATAAGAGAGGAGTAAAGGGGTTGATTACTTGTTGCTGTGAAGATCTGGTAGAGATTCAGTATTTACTGTTTTTTGCTTATTCAGTAAAGTTTTTATTTTTAACTTAATTATGATAGTTTCCAAAAGAATAAAAAAGAATTGTATGTGAACCATGAACACCCATTATGTAGAGTTTTCCCCAAAAGTATACAATAAATTTAGTATAATAGATCCAAAACTGCCCTGCTTTTCTCTTTCTCTTTTTGAGCTTCTTTCTGCTTTTCTATGTGTATTTTTAAAAAAGTGTCATTGATAGTCTTTTATTTTTCAGATGGGGGTATAACCTTCACTATCGTTCACATAACCCTCCCGGTCCCCCTTCCCATGCCTAAATAAGCACAGTCAAGCAAAGATTCTTCATTCTTTTTTTTTATTTTTGGAGGGCAATTGGGGTTAAGTGACTTGCCCAAGGTCACACAGGTCAGATTTGAACTCAGTGCCTCCTGACTTCAGGGCCGGTGTTCTACTCACATCGCCACCTAGACATCCTGAAAATGTATTTCTCGTTTTGTACTTTTAGTTCATCACCTCTCTGTCAAAAAGACCCATGATTCATCATCAGTCTTCTGGAGAGGTAATTGTTTATTTCATTGATCAGAGTTCTTAAATCTTTCAAAATTGTTTTCCTTCACAATGCTATGTCATTGTAGTAATCGTTCTCCTAGGTGGTGTAACAGATAGGGCAATGACCTTGGAGTTAAGTAAGAGCTGAGTTCAAATGCAGTCTCAGATTCTTACTAGCTGTGTGGGTCAATTCACTAAACCTCTTTGACCCAGTTTTTTCAATTGCAAAATGAGGATAATTATGGCACCTCCCCTCCAGGCTTGTTGTGAAGATCAAATGAGAGTTTGTAAAGTGCCTGGCACATAGTAGGTATTGAATAAATGCTTATTCTCTCCCCCTCCCCTGCTTCTGCTCCCTTCATTCAGAATCAGTTCATATATATCTTTACTGGTTCCTCTGAGTTCATTCCTTTGTTCACTTCTTATGGTGAAAAAAAAAATTCAATTACATTCCTTTACGGTAATTTGCTCAGCTAGTCCCCAGTTGATGAACACTCCCTTTGTCTCCAGTTTTTTGCTACAACAAACAATGCTGTTATACAGTTTTTCTTCCATATAACTCTTTTCCTTTTTGTCTTTGATCTCTCTGAGTTTTAGGCCTACTTTTTGTATTGGGTCCAGTCAGCTCCCTTATGTGGATTGCCTCTAGCAGCATGTGACTAGGAGCAGGCTTTACAGAAGGCATAATGCAGTCCCTTGCACGCAGTAGGTACTTAATACATATTTGTTGGGTTGCTGTTGAATTGGATTCATGGCAAGGTCCTAATTACATCCCCAGAGGATGGTGAGATTTCCAGCTGTGTGTGGAAGCTGGAGAGAATAATGTCAAAAATGGTGATTAATTTGCTGTAATCACAGAGCTCGTGAACTGCGTTAGGCTGGTCCAGTCCTTAGGGGGACCTTAGATAACAAACTGCTGCTGTGGTCACTACGGCTGCTTGTGCAGCTGCAAGAGCCCCCAAGCTACTCACAAATGGTCAGGTTGATCAGGGAAGATGAGTCCAGTGGAACAGATAGAGAACATATCCAGAGGCTATGGAATTTGGGGAATGGCTTCCTAACTGATCTAATTAATGGGAGCCATCCAAGACCACTGCTGAAGAAGACAAAGTCAAGGAAGAGCTCCTGTGAACAAGTTCTCACCATGACAGCTGGTTTTTGGGCTGCCATTCAGTTCAACCCTTCCCCAATACATCCCCCTAGAAGAAATAAGAATGTTTTGGTTTGGTGGGGGGGAGTGGTGGTGGTTAAGAAAGTCAGTGCCGGGAATTATATTATTAAAGGAGTGCAGGAGCTGACCAGACTTGGATCACTGAGCTTCTATCATTGGTGTTAAAGAAGTTATAGCCACTGGTCCAGGATTGGAAATTTAAAAAACAACTTGTATTGTTCAGAATATCTCAACTCCTTTCTAATTGTTGAAATAAATAATATTTCTTGTAAGGGTGGTGAAAATAGGGGGACAAGTTAACATTTTTCATTATGTTAAGCAATAAATATAATGCTATAATTATCATTAATTCTATGTGTATAGTTTGTTTTTGAATGAATCCTAAGGTCTAGCACAAATGTTTAATGAAGTAAAATACTGGTAAATTAATTCTTTTTTTTTTTTTTTTGCCTTTTGGAGGGCAGTTGGGGTTAAGTAACTCGCGCAACGTTACACAGCTGGTTTTTTTGTGTGTGGGTGTTAAGTGTTTGAGGCCAGAACTGAACTCGGGTCCTCCTGACTTCGGGACCAGGGCTTTACTCAGGTAAATTGATTCTTAAAGATAAGACCCAGATAATTAATTTTGAGGAGGGAATTATCTTTTGCAATATTTTACTAGATAGTTGTATAAAAATAGCAGTGCCTTCTCCATGTCAAATATATATCATATGTATATATATAGGATTTAGATATGTATTTCATAGATACAAAAACATGATTTTTTTTGTTTTGTTTGTGGGGTTTTTTTGGGTGGAGAGGAATAAAGACAATAAAAAATAAACCTTGTTTTACCTTTCTTTATAAACACTCTAACTGAATAAGATACAAAGTTCTTAATTGATAATCTAACATTTAGAAATATGACATCAAAAAGTGCACAAAAATAACCAACTTCATTGACTTGATAACACATGAAAATGATGCAAAAAGATTTTTGAAAAACTGGCCACATAAATCAGTATGAGGTTTTGGTCTAAGCACACTGATAAAAGATCAATAATTAATAGCCTGCTCTCATAACTCTGTATGTAGAATAGAATACTCTGAAAATAGAATATTTCTGCAGTTATTTTAAAGTCTTATGGCAGCATGACTAGGTAGCAAACATAAATAGATCAGATTTTACAATATTTAAAAACAATTGAGCGTGGCCATTCCAGCATTTGAATATACTTCTGTAGAAAAGGCTTTGAACACAAATGAGATAACAAGAACAGAACACCATTTTTAATGCACATTCACCAACTAGAAGGCCAGAACAATCTATGTTCATTTGTATAATACCTACTGTCAATTCCATACAACTTGGTATTAGCATAAGATGGGATGGGACTCATCCTATTGGAAAAGAAGTTATAGCCACAGGTCCAGGGTCAGGAGCCATTCCATGTCCCTTTGTTTCTTACCATTGGTCATGTGCCTCAGTGATGGCGAAAGATGGAAGGTGTAGTGTGTCTTCCCATCTTGAAGTGTTGATTCCAGGCAACAATTATGTTTAAATTATTTTATGAGGAAAAACTTGAGGCCCATTCCATTATAGCCTCTGGAAAGATTAAGCCTCTGGGCCATATTGAAGAGGCCTATTTGTATTAGTCTGTATTAGTATTAGTATTGTGCTATATTTGGAATTTCTAAGTTAGATCAAGGGCATCAGCAAAAGGTTGGCATGGCAATCCCTGGTGTGTCCAGACACTGACCTCTACTCCCAGCCCCCAGTTTCCAGGATTTTTGCTTTGATTGGGACAAACTCCACTCTCTTCAAAATGCTTTCTCCCTGTAGAAATATATTTCTATTTCCATAGCCATTAAACTCATTCAGTCCCTCATTATCTCACATTTGCAAATTGAAATAGCTTCCTATTTGGTCTCCCTCCTCTCCACGGCTGGCAAAGTGATTTCTAAAAACACAAGTCTCACCATGTCACCCTTACTTTCCATTCAATAAACTCTGGTGGCTCCTATTACCTCCAGGACTAGCTTTAAAATCCTTTGTTAGGCATTCAAAGCTCTTCACAGCTTGGCCCCACGCTTTTTCTTTCCAGTATTTCATAATATATATTCTAGGTCTATTGGTCATTGCTATCCCACATGACGTCCCATCTCCTATTTCCACGCCTTTACTCTGGCTGTCTCTCATGCTTACAATACTCTTTCTTCATTTCTGCCTCTTATAATTCCTGCCTTCCTTCAAGATTCAGTTCAAAGTCATATTTTGCCAGGATCCCTTTCCTGGTTCTCTTCTTCCCTCTCCAGCCCCCTACCCCCGGCTGTTAGAATCTTTCTAAGGTTACTTTGCATCTATTACTCTGCATGCATTTTGTATATACATATTTTGCTATATTTCATTCTTCCCTTTCAGCTGTAAATTACTTGAGGGTAGGAACTTTTAAAAAACTTTCTTGCTATCCCCTAGTGCCTGGCATATAGCAAGTGCTTAATGAATGATTGTTTACTAAAAGTAGGCTGCAAGCAGTGGACTGATCAGTATTTGAACATCCTGGTCATCCATCCCTCCTCAAGGAGAAGAAACTTTTAGGGGGATAGAAGGCAGCACTGGCAGGAAGTGCCAAGTTTCTTTGCAGCTGTTACTCTCTGTATAATAATGATAATAATCATAAATAATGATGATGATAAAATATTTATAGCATCTTCATTGCTATAATGTATAACTTGCTTGGCGCATATCATCTTCACACAACCCTATAAAAATCTTAAGCTGCAGGGGTGAAACTAAAGAAATTTGGTATTTAGAGGGGTGTGTGTGTGTGTGTGTGTGTGTGTGTGTGTGTGTGTGTGTGTGTACACATATGTGTACTCATGAGAAGCCAAAAAGGTAGTTCTGGAACAAGGTGGTGGTATAAACCCAGGGGTAAGAAGAAAGGGGAGGAAGGATGAGACTCAGGCTCTGTTATGGATTGCACAGCCAAGGAGAAAGTCAAGAAAGGAGATGGAAACTGGTACATGGCCCTTTCACTTGCTGTTTGCTGGTTTCTGTTCTGGGAAATGAAGATGTTCTCTGCAACATCCCTTAGTTCCTGATGCTGACCTCATGCCCCCAGAGCTCTTATTCTAAAGTATTGTTCAAGTAGTAGGATGAGATCTAGGTGAAACCTAGAATGAGACCCAGGCTAACCTAGAAGTGAGAACCAATGATTTCTGGTCTCTTACTTCACTGCAGTGAGACAGAATGGGAAGCTGACATCATGCAAAGGCTACTTCTAGAGCTGATCTTTAATCTCCAAGCCATGAGTGGAAGCATCTGTCTCTGTCTATCTCTCAACAAGTGATTGATTTGGGCTTGAACAGGAGAGATTCAGTAGAAATATGGACACACATGCTGTCATTTGAAGTAGATGATTATCCCTTGAGTGTCATAGACCTAGGGTTACCTGACAAAGGTCACATTAAGAGCCTTTGGAAGCATTGTCAGAAGGTCCAGTGTCTTCACTGCATGAGTGAGACAAAGTATGAGGTCAGGGAGCCATGGACAGTATTCACCTCAATGACTCCAAACCTTTCTGAGGATAGTGTCAGAAAATTCGTCTCTCCTAGGTGAAGGACCTGAGTAATCACTTGAAAGAACTTTAGTCAAGGCACTGTTACTTAGTCTCTCAGGCCTTGAGCATCAACCATAGTGTTAGGAAAGAAAATTATATATGTGGGCTACAAAATATGAAACTATGTGTAGATTACAAAAAGGGAGACCTATTTCCTTTTACAAATGGTAGAATTGACTTAATTTTTCACTGCTAAATAAACCAGAACTTTACTTTCTAAGAAACATTAGAACTGACACTTTTCACTTCAGTTGTACAGGTCAGTGGACATTTGATTGCAAAATTCAGGATGCACGTGGTTTTTCTGGTATTTTAAAATAGAAAACAAAAGGTTGACTTCCCTCCTCCACCTTCTTTGTCATTAGAGTACCATTCCCCTGCAGGTAAGGAATATGACAGCTTGTGGGAGTGCTAATTAAAGCCAATTACAGTTTGACTGACCTGTCACCACACTGAAATGACTAAAACATCATGTAGCTTATATGGAAAATGATGATTCCTTGCCTCCCCTCCCCCAACTCTCATCACTGACTCAGTCATGTTCCATCCTAGGAACTCAAATGTAGTGACTGACTGATTGGATGCAGACTGCAATGGGCCATTAGCATCTTCACAATGGAAGCCCACTCTTAAGAAGTCTCAATGAATATAAAAAAAGGACATCAATTGAAATGACTGAAAAATATGTGGCCAGACAGAGCTAGGGTTTCCTAAATTGGATTTGAAACTCTGGGATTTTAAAGATTTAATTATCATTGGGATATTTTACAGGGTAGTGAGACATTTGTTCCTTTGAGTTTCTAGGGGAGCATATAATAGCCACCAATAGAACACAGGGCTAGGTACAGTATTTGTAGGCACAGCATATAGATAATATTGGACACATGCAATCATGGCATCTAGAGTTGGAAAGGACCATTGGCCAAACCCCATCATTTTCAGTTGAGGAAGCTGAGCCTCAGAAAGAGAAAGTGACTTATTCTAGGCAAGATTAGGGTATGAGTCTAAGGCCTCTCACTTTAGATTCACATGTGTGTTGTCTGTTTAGTAAATCAATTAAATCACTGTAATTCACTTAAGGTAAGTGTCCTGCTGTTCAGCCCTGATGCCTTTTTGAGGTGAGAACACATTTTGGTCTTCACTAGTCATGAATGTGGCAGCTGGGTGGCACACTAGATTGAACTGGGAGTTAGGAAGACTTGAATTCAAATCCTGCTACACATACTAGCTGTGTGACCCTGAGCAAGTCACTTAACCTCTGTCTCAGTCTCTTTAACTGTAAAATGGGGCTAATAATAGCACCTATTCCTGGTGTTAAGGAAGTTCCATGCAAACCTCAAGTCACTATATAAATGCTATCTATTATTAGCTCAAGTCACTATATAAATGCTATCTATTATTAGCTATTACAAACTTCCCAGGAGTGACTGGAACAATCTGTTTGGATTGGGTGAAAGACTTGGTCACATACTCTGGGGCCTTTAGGAGAAAGAAGTCCAGGGACATGATTCAGGTAAGCTTCCCTACATTTTTGTGACTCCAGTCTCCAGTCCGACATTCAAAAGTTAATACTTTTCTCTTAAGCTGTCTCTCTCCAGGTCCTTTCTCAATGGGTAAGGTAAATTCTCTATGTAGGCATGCAGCATCAAGCTCCATATTCTCTAAGAGGCCACATCTCCCTCACAAAATCACAGGCTATCCTGTGACAAAACTGCCCCAGGCTTGGGTGTGAACAGGGTTATTACATTTCTATCACATACCACTGCTTCTACATGCAAACCAAAATTATAGTAAATATTAGTACAATATCCAGATACCTACAATATAATTTACCATATATTGACTGTATTTAAAATAAAACAGTTCCTGACAGTGACAAATCTTGCTAATGTATTTCATGACACCACCAACTCAGACTTCAGTTTAGTTTGCAAGGAAATCACATGGCAAATGCCAGTTTACCTCACCCTCTTCCTCCACATTCAATTAGAAAACTTCCTAATGTAATTTTGAAAGTTAACTCAGGTCTAAAAATTCAGTTTATCTCTATGCTAAAAGATCCAGGTAAGAAAGAACAAAATATGTAATTAGGACAGAAATGAATAGTGAAGTAACAGAAAACAATCTTGGCAAATATTCCTTGAATGAGTATGGTTAAAATTTTCAGCTGTGGGTGCCCTACAGCACCACCTGGTGAGCTTCTGGATTTTGGAGGAATTCTAGAAATCTTGATTCTGATCAGAAAGGATCCTTACTGGGAAACTGGGCACCATAAAATAATTTCCCCATAATCTCTTGGTAACTGTAGACTCCTTGTTTCTGGATGGGTGAGAATGTGGATAGAGAAGCAATGTGATAGAGGCCTGGCCTTGGAGTTAGGAAAAGCTAGGTTCAAGGCCTATCTCTCACCCATACTAGTGACCAATCAACTTTTCAAAGCCCCAGACAACTACTTAAGACTAGAAATTATATGGCAGCTAGGTGGCACAGTGGCACTGGCCCTGGAGTCAGGAGGACCTGAGTTCAAATTCGACCTCAGACACTTAACACAAAACTACCCGTGTGACCTTGGGCAAGTCACTTAACCCCAATTGCCCTACCTTCGCCCTCTAAAAAGAAAAAAAAAAGAAAAAGACTAGAAATTATGTATGAAGTGCCAGTGCGTATCAGTGGAGGTAGTTTCTGCACTAGGAGTTCTCTACATGGCTGAAATCATGGTCCTGCCTATCTTCTTCTCTCATGCTTAAAACAAAAAAAAGCCCGTGTATAACTGAATGACATGTTTTCTATAATTGTTCTTCTATAATTATATAGTTCTATAATTATGATCTGTTCCCTTCCAGAGACTGGAGCTCTGTTCACAAACATCATCTCGAAAACCTAACTGTTCCTTATGCTTTTCCAGGTAAGCAGCTCAAGTCAGTACTGCTTCCTTTGACAACGCCAAACACAAAATTCTTGAAACAGGCCAGCTACAGAGCCCTCCCTTGTCCTAGGTCTTCCTTTGAAGGCTCACCTCAGTTACCAGACCTTTCCCTGACCACAGTAGGAGATACTGTTTTCTCCCACCTCAAATTTCTCAGAGCCCTTTGCTAGAACCCCATCTTTGAAGTGATCACACTTCCTTGTATATGGCTTACTTGTCTATAGGATCATTGGCCAGTCTACTCTTAAAGAGCCAAGTCTGGCCCAGAGTCGGGGTGCATGTCTGTAGTCCCTGCTCTGAGGAGATTGAGGCTGGTGGATCCTTTTAGTTCCAGCGTTCTGAGGTGAACTTGGGTTAAAGCTGATCAGGTGTTCATACTAAATTTTTTACCAATATAACGAGCCCCTTGGAGTGGAAGACCATGAGTGGGGCCTAAAGAGCGGCAAATCAGACTAGGTTAGAAAAATGGTATAGCTCAAGGCGTCCATGCTGCTTAGTATTGGGATTGGGCCCATGAGTAGGCTGCTGTACTTCTAGCTGGTCGAGACAGGAATACCCAGTCCAAAAATAAAGCAAAACAAAAAAAGAACTCCTGGGCTTCCCCCAGAACTCCCCAGAGGCTCTGGCCTCTCCTTAATCTCTCCTTCAAACAGAGGAATACTCAACTTCCTGACAGCCTCCACTGTTTAATATAAGGCAATACATGCATACAGTGGGTACTTAATGTTTTTCATATGAATGACTCATAGACAAGAAGAGTTTGCAGGTATTCACCTAATTCTGACCTGGACTAGAATCCCTAGCTCTGTTACTTCCTACCCATAGGACCACGAGAAATAGACTTCCCTGGGAATCTATTCCCAATATTCTGGGAATGAGGAAGTTGGACTGAATTCTCTCTAAGCTTCTTCCTCTTCTTTTTTTTAATGCTTTATTAACTTCTGATTTACATCATTCATTTCCTCCAGATTTTGAGTTACAAATTTTCTCCCCGTGTTTCCCCTACCCACTACCCCAGAATAGCAGTCTCACAGGATATCCCCTCCTCCAATCTGCTCTCTCCCATATTTTCTCCCATACCCCTTTTGACTTTTCCAGTGGATCTCTATGCCCCAGTGCCTGTATATCTTATTTCCAAATTACATGTTAAGATGGTATTAATAATAGTATATATATATATATGCACATATATATACACACATACACACACATATATTTGAATATTTGATTTTAAAACTTTCAGTGTCAGATTCATTCCCTTCCTTCCTTGTCTCCTACCCTTACTGGGAAGATAAGTAGTTCAGTATAGGTTGTATATGTGTGGCTAATGCAAAACAATAACACAGTAGATATATTGTAAAAGACTGACTATATTTCCCTCCCTCCTATTCCACCTCCCACTTGTTCTCTTCTCTACTTTGATCCCATCCCTTTTCAAAAGTGGGTGCTTCCAACTTCCCTTCCCCCCAGCCTGCCCTCCCTTCTATCTTCTCCCCTTTCATCCTCTTCCCCCCCCACTCTCCTGGAGGGTGAGATACCCTATTTAGTGTGTATTTCACTCCCTCCTCAAGCCAGATTCAATGAGAATAAGTTGACCCATTCCCTTTTGCCTTCCTATTCTTCCCCTCCATTGTAACCATTTTCCCTTGCCTCTTCTGTATGAGATAGTTTACCCCAATCTGTCTCTCCCTATCTCCTCTCATTATATTCCTCTCACCTATTAATTTCACCTTTTAAGTATCATCCCTTCCTGTTAAATTGGTCCTGTGCCCTCTATCTATGTATACCTGTAAACATATATACACACATTCACATATGTATTTATATGCTCATATACCCTCATATATAGACATATGTATATATTTCTAATCCCTTCATCTATTGAGAAAAGTTTCATAAGTTGCAATTATTGTTTTTCCATGTAGGAATGTTAATAGTTCAACTTTGATAAGTTCCTTATGATTTCTTTTCCCTGTTTACCTTCTCATGCTTCTCTTGCTTCTTGTATCTGAATGTCAAATTTTCTGTTCAACTCTGGTTTTTTCATCAAGAATGCTTGAAAGTCCTCTATTCCATTGAATAACCATATTTTCCCCTGAAACATGATACTCAGTTTTTCTGGGTGGGTGATTCTTGGTTTTAATCCCAGCTCCTTTGACCTCCAGAATATCATATTCCAAGCCCTTCCATCCCTCAGTGTAGAAGCTGCCAGATTCTGGGTTACCTTGATTGTGTTTCCACAATATTCAAATTGTTTCTTCCTGGCTGCTTGTAATATTCTCTCCTTAATCTGGGAATTCTGGAACCTGGCTATGATATTCCTAGGAGTTTTCTTTTTGGGATCATTTTCAGGAGGTGATCAGTGGATTCTTTCAACCTCTATTTTGCCCTCTGGTACTAAAACATCAGGGCATTTTTCTTTGATAACTTCCTGGAGGATGATTTCTAGGTTCTTACTTTGGTCATGGCTTTCAGGTAGTCCAATAATTTTTAAATTATCTCTTCTGGATCTATTTTCCAGGTCAGTGGTTTTTCCCATGAGATATTTCACATTGCCTTCTATTCTTTCATTTGTTTGGATCTGTTTAACAGCATCTTGATTTCTCATAAAGTCATTAGTTTCCATTTGCTCCAATCTAATTCTGAAGCAATGATTCTCCTCATTGAGCTTTTGAAATTCTTTTTCCATCTGGCAAATTTGGCTTTTTAAGGCATTCTTCTCCTCACTGCCTTTTTGAGCCTCTTTTGCCATTTGAGTTAGTCTGTTTTTTAAGGTATTATTTTCCTCAGGCTGTTGACTCTCATTTCATAATTTTCTTGCATTGTTCTCATTTTTCTTCCAAATTTTTCCTCCACTTCTCTTATCTACTTCTTAAGGTCCTCTATGGCCTGTAACCAGCTTGTATTTTCCTTTGAAGCTTTTGGTGCAGAGTTCTGACTTCACTGCTTTCCTCCTGTTCCATGCTTTGCTCCTTTTTGTCCCCAAAATAGGAATGTAATGTTGGAATCTTCTGTCTGCTTTGTTTCCTTTGCCTGCTCATTTTGCCACTCAATTACTTGAATTTTAGGCTTTTTGCCACAGTAGGACTCTGCCACCAAACAGGGGAACTTTCGTCCCAAATTCTGGGGTTTTCTCAGCTGCTGGAGGTATTAGATAGGTGCCCTCTCTGAGGTCTCCATACACTCTGACAAGCTGGACACACACCCCAGGCCTCCACCCTAGACTGCAATCCAGATCCAAGCAGGTTAAAGCAAGAGAGATTGATTACCCCTCAGACTGGTGCTTGGTCCCCCTACACTCTGCAGGCCAGGAGCTGAAGCTGCCATGTGGCGCTGGCTGGCTGTGTCTTCTCAGCGGCTTCTTGCCCCTGGGGTAAAAGCCATGCACTCCCTCTTACTGGTCCCAAAGTCCAGACTGCACTGACCTCTCACTTTGTCCTTCGCATCTGTGTGTTGATAAATCTGAAGACGGCCACCCCTGCTGCTGATCTGGACTCCCTCTGGCTGGTGGCTGGTCAGGCCCGCCTGGTGTTAAAGCCTCAGCGTGGGGCTGGGCTCCGCTCCCAGAGCGATGCGCTGGATTCCTGCCCGCCTGCTGGGCTGTCCTCAGTGGGAGGTTAGCTTCTCTGTGTCATTTTGTGGGTTCTGCAGCTCCAAAGTTTGTTTAGAGTCCCCTTTTTACATGCATTGGGGAGGGTGGAAGCTGGAGCTGCGGGAAGGTTGTGCTTCTACTCCGCCATCTTGGCTCCGCCCCCTCTAAGCTTCTTCTTAGTCCTAAGTGTCATGATCCTATGACCCCATGATCTCATGATTTTATGCTTTTTTAAAAGAACACGTTAGAAAGACAGTAAAGAAAAGTCTGATAGGTCCAATACTATCATTAAAATGTTAAACTCTGATTGAAAAGTCATAAGGATGCTGTTAGTATGTTGTTGCTGTTGTTTTATTCACGTCCTAGCTATAAAACTGGAACTTCTCTTAGTGAAAGCCTTGGACAACAGTAGCTAATGATCATCTCCTGAAAAATCGAGATGTGGACATTATGTGTGATTCTCCCAAATATTTTACTGAGAGTGCTTATTAATTTCAATTTATAGATGAGCTAACTGGAAAACAGAAATTTTACTTTCCACATAATGATAATTGACATTTATCTAGTGTCATAAAGTTTGCAAAGCACTTTGCCCACATTCATTTGAGCCTGCCAAGAAATCTATGAGGTAGGTCACAGGGGTGGGGAATCTGTGGCCTCAAGGCCCTTAAGTGCAACCCTTTGACTGAATCCAAACCTCACAGAACAAATCCCCTCAATAAAAGGATTTATTCTGTAAAACTTGGACTCAGTCAAAAGGCTGTACCCAAGGACCTAGGAGGCCCAGGTTCCTAACCTCTGCATTTGTTTTATTTAGAGGAAACAGAAGTCTAGAAAGTAGTGACTTGCCTAGGGTCCCACAACTAGTATGTGTCAGAATTAGTCTTTGACCTTATGTCTTCCAAATTTCTAAGTTCATCACCTCATGTTATACAGCCTCTTCTAGCCCACGGCAAAGTAGTCTCAGAAACACAGCAACATAAAGCATAGATTAGCAGTGCTTGACACACAGTAGGCACTTAATAAATGTTGATGGATTGACCGATTGCTTTTGCCAGGCACCAAAGAACCTCTCCGGCTAGTGCTATATAACAATCTGACTTCCCTTGGGGAATGGAGTTTTTTGTTTTCTGTTTTTTTGGGAGGGGCTGGGTAAAAGAGGCAAGAAATGGTGTATTGCAGTGTAGAAGAGG